>NC_140000.1:5470346-5489590 GCF_964263955.1 Coregonus lavaretus | reverse complement strand
AAATGTGCCCCCTCTCTCCCTGTGACACTCCACTTGAGATAGTGGGCCTTACTGTTCAAACACTCTCAGCCTCTCAGACACGAGCCACGTGAGTCTAATGTTATGCTGCCACTGAGGAGCTGTCTCAGGGAGGGAGGGCCAAGAGACCAGAGGTGGTAGAACAGAGTACTGATGCGAGCTTCGACTGGAAACTAGTGAAGTGTGCGGAGGAGCGGGGTGACATGCGAGAACTTTGGAAGGTTTAACACCAGGCGGGCTGCAGCGTTCTGGATAAGTTGCAGGGGTTTATGACACAAGCGGGGAGCCCAGCCAACAGAGAGTTACAGTAGTCTAGACGGGAGATGACAAGTGCCTGGATTAGGACCTGCGCCGCTTCCTGTGTGAGGAAAGGTTGTACTCTACGGATGTTGTAGAGCATGAACCTGCTGGAGCGAGTCACTGCTTTGATGTTTGCAGAGAACTACAGGGTGTTGTCCAGGGTCACGCCAAGGTTCTTTGCACTCTGGGAGGGTGACACTGTGGAGTTGTCAACTGTGATGGAGAGGTCTTGGAGCAGGCAGGCCTTCCCCGGGAGGAAGAACAGCTCTGTCTTGTCAAGGTTGAGCTTGAGGTGTTGGGCTGACATCCAAGCTGAGATGTCTGCCAGGCATGCAGAGATGCGTGCTGCCACCTGGGTGTCAGAAGGGGGGGAGAAGAGTAGTTGAGTGTCATCTGCATAGCAATGATAGGAGAGACCATGTGCAGATATGATGGAGCCGAGTGTAGACTGGCAGAGAGATGCTGCTACTTAATCATGGATACTTAATCTGCTACTTAATCATGGCTATGGAGATTATTCAATAAAAATACGTTATACATTGGTACAGTAAATTAGCTCACTCACAGTATATTAGAGGAAGAGGAAGATGGCGGTGCGTGAGCTGTTAAGTTATTAGGTGAGTGAGAGGATTATCAGTACAGAACGAACCTTTGTTTTGGCCCCACTTATACTGACTGGATGCTTCTGCTGCATAGCGACAATGTTGAATTGTTAGTCATTATATTACTGTATAGCAGCACAACATGTAGCACCTGCTCAGTGGAGAATGTATTCAGAATGTGATGGAAATGAATTAGCTGTTAGTTACGGGAGAGTCTACTCTGCAGCTGCGGTGGAGTTTTGGAGGCGAGTCAAACCGTGTCTGCATGTTGCGTCATGCTGGAGCGCGGGGCCGGGGTCCTGTGAATTATAGGTGTGAGTGTCAGAAAGCTTTCAGGTCCCTGGCTGTAATTGCTACCCAGCAGAACAGGAAAGAGGAACCCCCTTAGTCTGTCAACAAAAGCCCCTCTCCCTGCCCCTCCCCCCACCTCCCCCTGTCAACCAATAGGAATACCACTTCCACTCCGGGGCTCGTTCCTCCTTTGCCCTTCTCATTACAGGAGGGTCACTTGCGAGTGACTTTATGAAGTCAGCATCATTATGCACAAATCAGGTCCTTTTTTCAGGAATGTGTTGACCCAGCACTAAATATAACCCTGGTAATTAGCGCTATCTCTAGCAGCTCTCCTCACTCTGTCTCCGTCTCTGGCTGAGTGCTAGTGGCCCACTCCAGATCAGGCTCACGAAAACGCAGGCAGGGGAAAACTGCCATAATTGGCTTCTTTTAAGAGAGACGGAGGGAGAGTAGACGAACACGGCAGGGCCGTGTGTGTGTGTGTGTGTGTGTGTGTGTGTGTGTGTGTGTGTGTGTGTGTGTGTGTGTGTGTGTGTGTGTGTGTGTGTGTGTGTGTGTGTGTGTGTGTGTGTGTGTGTGTGTGTGTGTGTGTGTGTGTGTGTGTGTGTGTGAGTGAGTGAGTGAGTGAGTGAGTGAGTGAGTGAGTGAGAGAGAGAGAGAGAGAGATTTAAATAATATTTATTGGGTCTGGGAGCCCACCACACAATAAATACTCATACAAAACCGTGGTTACACATCAATTAAAAACACAACTCAAATTCCTCCTCCACAGTAACTAAACACAACAGCCTCTGAATACCCCATATACTCATAAACAGATCAATATTGTTGACAAGTTTATAATAGGCAAACTCAACCCTTAGTCTCGCTGCCAACATTCCCTCCAGCATTCCCACCACATCCACAGACCCCTGTCCCCGAATACTGTTCTTTCAGGTCTTCCATATCGCTAATTTTGCTGCCCCTAACACAAAATTAAGCAACACAACTACACCTTTTTGATTAAACCTGTACTTTGGCCCAAATATATACAGTTGGGAAGAGAAATCCTCTCCCAACATTGAGAACCAATTAGTGATCAGGTCAATCATCCCGACCAACCTGGGACACTGTAAAAACAGTTTCAGACTCAGCACAGAATGGACACCCCTCCCCAACAGTAGGATCCAGGTGTACCAGATACATGTTGGTGGCTATGGATCCATGTATTATCCTCCATTGGAGGTTAGCTGTCCTCTTATCAATAGGCAGTTTGTATAATGATCGCCAACAGCCTTTTGGGGAGGCACCTGGACCAAGCACACCCGCCCACCTCGTCGATTTTACCCCTTCCAGGGAAGAGGCATGGGACACCTTTACACATATTCTGTACATGGCCTTCTTTCCCACCTCCTTGAACTCCCCCAGCTCCGGGGTATCGAAGGAAAGCAGCATCCCCACGTCCTCCTCGAATGCCCCCGCCGCAGCACTAACAATCAGTGCAGGGAACACATAATCCAGACCCTCCTTCCACCGATCAGAATTGGAAGTGTCAGTCACATACTGCAGATGAAGTACTGGCAAGGAGTCACAGACCTCAGCGATGACCTTCCTCAGTAGGCGAGACGATCGGATCCCCGCTCTTTCTCCCAGCTCCTCCAACGACCTATTCCTGTTCCGCATCAGATGACCCAGCTTAGTACACCCCACGCCTAACAGGCATGAACGTAGGCTAGCTGAACAGAACACGGGACTGGATGGCAGTGTTGTGAAAAATAGGCTCTTCAAAAAGCCACATCCCTGGTGGCGTGCAGGCCTTACAGGACTTGACCAGAACTCTCCAAGCCTGCATAACAGACTCATAAAATGGAGTCAGGCCAGGCAACTCACCCCCCTCCAGCTTTAAGAGGAAAAGGTGCTTGTCTAAGCCCAAACAGCCCGCTCTCCTCATCAATGTGTAGGCTGTGTCAACCCAGCTAGAACCATCACTGTACAACAGTCTCTGTGCTGCTTGAAGCTGGAAAGCCATGATCCTGGAAGAAATGTCCACCAGGCCTTGCCCACCCTCGTGCAGTGGCAGGTACAGGGCTGAAGCTTTAATCCAATGTTGTCCAGACCAGAAGAAATTGACAAGGATCCTCTGAAGCTCTTGTATCAGACCCTTTGGTGGCTGCTAAATCATTAGTCTGTGCCACAGGGTAGAGGCAACAAGATTATTAGCTACCAGTACCCTTCCCCTATAAGACAGCTGGGGCAGCACCCATTTCCATCTTGACAGTCTGGCACACACTTTCTCCACTACACCCTCCTAGTTCTTTTTCTGAAAGACATCGGAGCCTAGAGAAAAAAAAAAAAAAAGTATTCATCCCATCTCTGCCCCACTGAAGCCCCCCTGGTAACCGTGGAGTGGACCCCATCTGAAGCTGGCCTGCCCACAGCACTTCACTCTTTCCCCAATTGACTCTAGCTGAGGAGGCCCCCTCATACACCTTTAAAGCGTTTGAGAGAACCTTAACATCCTCACCCCCTAATAAAAACTGTCACGTCATCTGCATACGCAGACATTGCTATCGTGGGACCCTTCATTACACCTGGCACAGAGAAACCAGTAAGCTTCGCTCTTAAAAACCAAAGCATTGGTTCAATCGCCAGACTATATAACTGCCCTGAAATTGGGCATCCCTGCCTGATGCCCCTTTGGACAGGGATGGGGCAACTCAAACCACCCCCCACCTTCACCATACACGAGGCCCTAGCATACAGTAAATTCATCCAAGACATCCCCAAACCCAAAGGCTTTCATTGTTTTAAACAAGTACTGGTGGTCCACACGATCAAAAGCCTTCTCCTGATCCAAAGAAAGTAAACCCACATTTACATCAGACAGTTTATAAATGTCTAAAACATCTCTTATTAGAAACAAGTTGTCAACAATAGAGCGATCAGGTACACAGTAGGACTGGTCCTTGTGGACCAACAATCCCAGATACTCTTTCAACCTGTTTGAGAGACATTTAGAAACAATTTTATATTCTGCACACAGCAAAGCAACAGGTCTCCAATTTTATATGAGAGCCAAATCCCCCTTTTTTGGCAACAGCGAAAGTACCGCACGTTGACAAGATACAGGAAGAGAGCCCGCATGAAAAGATTCAAACACCACTTCATAAAAATCCTCCCCAATAGACCCCCAAAAGTGCTTATAAAACTCAGATGGTAAACCATCAATGCCAGGGGCTCGGCCTGTTGAGAGCTGCATAACTGCTGTGGACAGTTCTTGCAGTGTAATGTCAGAGTCCAATGCGATTCTTTGCTCAGGTCCCAATTGAGGAAGACCGTGTAACAACTGTTCAGTACCCAGAGAGTCACAATCCTCCGCCTTATAGAGGGCAGAATAGAAATCCACGGCATGTTGATGCATTTCACTGTCATCCGTGGTCACCTTCCCATCAGGGAGACGAAGGCAGACCATCTGTTTACGTTGCAATATCGACTGTCCTAGTTTTTTTTTTAAAGCACTAGGAGCATCCATATCCTTGAGGGAAGCGAAACGAGACCTAATCAAGGCACCCTTCACTCTTTCATGCAGAAACGACCTCAGTTCATGTTTCTTGTCCTGTAAGTTCATGACTAGTCCGGGGTCATTCTGAGTGAGCAACTTCAATTCAATAGATTTGATGTCCTGTTCAAGGGCCCTGATAGTCTCTTTAACTTCAATACTAGACAGAGCAGTATACTGTTGACAAAATAATCGTATTTGGGCCTTCCCAACCTCCCACCATTGTCTCAAGGACTCAAAATTCTATTTTGTAACCCTCCATTTTCCCCAAAACAACAAAAACCTTTCACAAAACATGACATCATGTAAAAATTTTACATTAAAATACCAATAAGATGATGACCTTCGTGGACAGGACAAGTGAATATCAACAGTGACAATATGGTGATCAGAGAAACCCACAGGAGTAATGTCACACCTTCCAACCCTACTACAGTATTGCTCAGATACATACAACCTGTCTAACCTTGCTGCACTGACATTACCTTCATTAACTTTTAGCCATGTGTAACTAACTTTTGCATTCCTTACTCTCCACACATCAGAAAGCTCAAACTCAGTTAACAGACCAGACAGGCAAGTGGCTGACCGCAGGTGAGGTTCTTCAGCGGTGCGATCAACAGTAAAATCCACTGTACAGTTCCAGTCCCCCCCTAAAACCATACACCCCTCTTGGTCACACTGTCTTAAGGTTTCCTTTATTTTATCAAAACCAACAATACGCTCTGTACCCTCATTAGGAGCATAAACATAAAAAAAATAAAAAAAAACATAACATCCACCTTGACCAATAAAACCTGACCCTTAACAATCTCTGTTGTAGATACCACAGTCACCCCTAAGCCTGAAGAAAACACGATTGCCACCCCAGCACTGAAATTAGTACCATGACTGAGTATATGCTGCCCCTCCCACCACATACCCCAGTCAACCTCATTTTCCTCATCACTATGTGTCTCCTGTAGGAAAACTACATTAAGCCTTTTCTGTTTTATTACTTCTAATACCCAAGCCCTCTTATTCCTGTCCCTTCCTCCATTAATATTGAGAGAACCTACCCTTAGTATCTCCATATAGAAAAGAAAAAGGAAAAGCAGAAGATACCACAGAGAAACCAGACAAAGAGAATAAAACACCCTATGAGGCATAATCATCATCATTATTAAAATGTTCTCTTAACCTGACCACGAAACCGCTTCTTCTCACTCAACTGGTCTAATCCCACCGTCTTCTGTAACATCACAGCTGACCTCACAAACTTATCAACATCAAAATAATCTGCCAATTTCACAGATTTCCCAAAAGTCTGATCCAGAAACCCATTTACCTCCTCTAGATCGTAAATTGAGTCCTCACCAGCTGATATCGTATAAAGAGAGATATCCATATCCTTCTCCTGATCCTCCTCAACTGAGGCCACAGACCACTGACTCCCCTCTACCACATCCCTTTCAACACTCCCCACTTGCACCCCATCACTCGTACCAGGCATCTCCTCCACTACCTGGGAGACTAGCCCCACCTGAACCCCATTACTCGTAGTGGGCATCTCCTCCACTACCTGGGAGCCTAGCTCCACATGAACACCACTCCCCCCCCCCCCCCCCCACCTGTATCCCAGCACTCATAGTGGGCATCTCCTCCACTACTTGGGAGATTAGCTCCACATGAACCCCCTCCTGTACCCCAGCACTCGTACTGGGCACCTCCTCACCAGTCTGAGGAAATGGCTCTTCAGATCCATCCTTACCTTCTACAACAATATTTTTCTGCTGCATAACATTTCCCTCTGGTACAAGTTGCAACTCTGTGCCCTCAACACGGACAACTTGTTCCTCAGCAACAGATGCTTGTGGCTGCTCTACCGCTGTCAGCCCACCTCTCCCTACATCAGTGGGCCCAGGCGTTACGAGGACCACCTGCGCCCCTCCCTCTGCCTTCTCCCTTTTCGGGCAAGCATGTCGCTTATGACCAACATCCCCACACTCAAAACACAGTTGACTACCCGTACTAGCATAAGCCATATACAGTCTATTGTCATACTTGACTTTAAACGATAACTCCAAAGTCTGCTCCGGTGAGTCCAAAAACATAAACACCTGTCGCCGAAACGACATAACCTGTTTCAACGCCGGGTGTTTGCAATCCAACGGGACAACCTTAATTGAACTTGCAAACTTCCCAAAGCGCAATAACTCGCGCTCCAATAGCTCATTTGGAATAAACGGCGGTACATTTGAAATCGTTACCCTTGTTGACGGAGAAAAAAGTGGCGTAACTTGAATAAACAATCCTTTAAGAAGTACGCCATGTTCAACCATACGATCAACAAGGCGCTCTTCTTTAAGAAATACCACCACCGCTTTATTCATCCGTGACGCATAAGCAACATTCTCATATCCTACCTTCTCTCCTACGGCGACCAGAAACTCCTCCACCGTGACAGTAGCTTCAGTAACACACCTAAAGCCGTGCCGAAGTGACAGGGACGGCGTCCCCATTCGGGCCGCCATCCCCACCAAAATCTGGATAATTTCGACACGAAAAACAATATACTTAATTCTACCACAACAAGAAAATAGAAATAATAACCTTAATCATGCATAGAAGAAAAACCGAAAGAAAACCCAGGAATATCTACCTCTACACAACACGCGCACTTAGCACTCACTCAAACAATTCCCAGCATGCACCAAACACTCCCAGCATAGATAGATAGATAGATAGATAGATAGATAGATAGATAGATAGATAGATAGATAGATAGATAGATAGATAGATAGATAGATAGATAGATAGATAGATAGATTATATAATTGGCCAGTGTGGAGATAAGGATCCCCTGGGAGTGCTGTGTAGCACCGTGCAGAGCCATGCAGGAGGAGTAGCACAACAGCCAGTCTGCTTGTTGGCTTTTTATACACTGAGTGTCTTTCCATGACATAGACTGACCAGGTGAATCCAGGTGAAAGCTATGATCCCTTATTGATGTCACCTGTTAAATCCACTTCATTCAGTGTAGATTAAGTGGAGGAGACGGGTTAAAGGTGTCATGAGCCTCTCACTCCACCGGGTTACCACCTTAATTTTCTTCCACTCTGCTCACCACTCTCTCTACTCAGCCTAACTAGCTCCACCTGTCCCTGCTCTGCTCTGCTCTAATTACTCTGCCAGCTGCGCTGCATTACCCACTACCTCTCCCAGTATTTAAGGCCCTGTCTTTCAGCTCTCCGGTGTCAGATCGTCTGCAAAGCTCACACCCGGAACCTGTTTGCTCGCGCTTCTGGCTCACCCTGGTTTTGTGACCCCGGACCTGCCTGATTTTTGGATACTCGTCTGCCCCAGGAGATCCAGACCTGCTTCTGCCATTACGACTCCTGACTACTCTTCAATCCCGGTAACTCTGACCAGCCTTCTGCCTTGCTACTACGTATTTTGGATTTCCCTTGAACTGTACTGCTGCCTTGTTTCATTCCGCCCTGTTGTGTCTGTGTCTCCCCCCCCCCAGGACTTCTGGACCACCCACCACCGGCTTCATAGGACGCATCGCTGCCACTGGGGGGGGCACAGACCCAGCACATTGGACGGGATCCCTGTTACCCCTGGAGCCTTCATTCACTCCCTACTTCCCTTTTCCCTTAAGTTTAATAAACTTTCTGGTGTGACGCAATTGTGGTCCTCTGGTCGTCTGTCTGAACCGTGACAGTACGATCTGACCATTATGGACTCAGCGCACACTTTCCCCGACATGGAAACCGATGAGCATGAGCAGCAGTTCCAGCAGCAGCAACAACAACTCGCCATGATCATTCAACTCCTCACCAACCTGACCCCAGCCAGTCTGCCCACCAGCCCTGCCCCCGAGTTACCTGCCCCGGTCATTGCAGCCGCTGCTCCGGAACCCAAGATTGGAAACCCCGAGCGGTTCAACGGCGATTCAACCCAGGTCCGGCCATTCCTGACTAGCTGCCGACTTCAGTTCTCCTTGCAGCCAAGGACCTTCGCCACGGAGGGGGCTAAAGTTGGGTATGCCATCACTCACCTGACGGGCCGAGCTCGACTCTGGGGAACAGCAGAGTTCGAACGTCAAACCCCCGCATGTGCAACCTTCGACCTGTTTGCTGAGGAGATGCTGAAGGTGTTTGACCTGGATTCACCAACCGCAGAGGCGTCTCGTGAACTGTTCAGTATTCGACAAGGCAGACGTACAGTCGCAGACCATTCCATCGACTTCCGAACCCTGGCTAGACGAAGTTCTTGGAACACACCATCGTTGGTGGACGCGTTCTTCCATAGTTTGGCTGACTATATCAAGGACGAGTTGGTCTCCCATGAACTGCCTTCCACTCTTGATGAAGCCATCGCACTGACTGTCAGGATCGACAGAAGGATACAGACCCGTCGTCGTGAGAGGGGGCGCCAAGGTCCACCTACTACCGGCATTCGGAGAGATCCGACTGGGCTCCTGTCATCTACTGCCACTCACCCAGGTCAGCTTGATCAGTCTGAGCCTATGGAGATTGGGCGAGCCTCTCTCACTCCTGCAGAGCGCCAGCGACGCTTCACCTCAAACCTCTGCCTCTATTGTGGAGGTGATGGACATCGTGTGGTAACCTGCCCTTTAAAGGGCCGAAGCTCACCGGGCATAGGGGGAGTCCGGTTGAGTTCAATGACCATCCAGTCCTCCGACCGCAAACCCCTGCTGCAAGTTCACCTCCGCCTCTCTGACTCAACTCACACCCTGGCTGCTCTGGTGGATTCTGGCGCCGAAGCCAACATAATGGACATCAAGCTGGCACGCCAACTGGGACTGGAGAACCTCCGTTTGACACCTCCTATTCCTGCCCGGGCACTGGACGGACACTTACTCGGATCGGTCACTCATGTCACGGCCCCGGTCTCGATGGGTCTGTCCGGAAACCATCAAGAAACTATCCAGTTTCACCTGCTCCCCTCTCCAGGCCAACCCCTCATCCTGGGTTACCCATGGCTCCGCCGGCACAACCCTCAGCTCGACTGGGTGACCGGGGTGATCAGGGAGTGGGGAGAGGACTGCCACCGAACCTGCCTGCTTGCTGCCGCACTACCCCCTCGGCCAGTACCTACTAACTCCGCTCCTGACCTCTCCAATGTCCCAGAATGCTACCATGGTCTCAGAGAGGTGTTTAACAAAGCAAGAGCCACATCTCTGCCCCCTCACCGACCGTACGACTGTGCCATCGACCTCCTCCCTGGAACAGCCCCTCCAAAGGGTCGTCTTTATTCGTTGTCTGCTCCTGAAAGAAAGTCCATGGAGGACTACATCAATGGCTCTCTGTCCGCAGGATTAATCCGTTCATCTTCATCTCCTGCTGGTGCTGGCTTCTTCTTTGTGGGGAAGAAGGACGGATCTCTTCGCCCCTGCATCGACTACAGGGGACTCAACGACATCACAGTGAAAAACCGTTACCCTCTGCCTCTGCTCACCTCTGCTTTTGAGTTGCTCCAGGGAGCCACTGTTTTTACCAAGTTGGATCTCAGAAACGCTTACCACCTAGTGCGGATCCGGGAGGGAGATGAATGGAAAACCGCATTCAATACACCAACAGGCCACTACGAGTATCTGGTTATGCCTTTTGGCCTCACCAATGCTCCTGCTGTGTTCCAGGCTCTAGTGAATGATGTACTGCGGGACATGTTAAACAAGTTTGTCTTCGTTTACCTGGATGACATCTTAATCTACTCCAGAAACCTGTCTGAACACACCCGCCATGTCCAGCAAGTCCTTCATCGTCTTCTGGAGAATTCCCTCTACGCCAAGGCAGAGAAATGTGAGTTTCACGTCAAGACAGTGGCCTTCCTGGGGTACATAGTGGCAGAGGGAAGTATCCAAATGGATCCTGCCAAAGTATCAGCAGTCACTTCATGGCCAGTTCCGGAGAACAGAAAGAAGCTGCAACAGTTTCTGGGGTTTGCTAACTTCTATAGAAAGTTTATCCGGAACTACAGTACCGTTGCTGCCCCTCTCACTGCTCTAACCAGCACCAAGCAACCCTTCACCTGGACCCCAGCAGCCGACAAAGCCTTCAGTACCCTCAAGGTGAGGTTCACCTCCGCTCCCATCCTCCAGATGCCTGATGTGGACCGGCAATTCATTGTGGAGGTGGACGCCTCGGATGTGGGAGTTGGTGCTGTGATTTCTCAGTGGGCTGCGGAGGATAGGAAGCTCCATCCCTGTGCCTTTTTCTCACGTCGGTTGTCCCCCTCTGAGTGCAATTACGACATAGGGAACCGTGAGCTGCTGGCTGTGAAGCTTGCCTTGGAGGAGTGGCGTCACTGGCTGGAGGGGTCCACCATTCCATTTCTCGTTTGGACCGATCATAAGAACTTGGAGTACATCCGCACGGCCAAACGGTTGAACTCCAGGCAGTCCCGCTGGGCCCTGTTCTTCACCAGGTTTAATTTCACTCTGTCATACCGGCCTGGATCACGCAACACCAAGCCAGACGCCCTCTCCCGTCAATTCCAGAAGGATGACACCCCCTCCAAGGACCCTGTGTCGATTCTGCCAAGTCCCTGCATCGTTGCAGCTCTGACCTGGGCTGTTGAGGAACAGGTGCTGGAGGCTCTCCGTAACCAGCCAGGTCCCAGCACTTGCCCAGCTGACCGCCTTTTTGTCCCCGAAGACCTGAGGTCCCAGGTCGTTCAGTGGGGACATGACTCCCGCCTAGCTTGTCACCCTGGCTCCACCCGCACTTACAACCTGCTCGCCCAGAGGTTCTGGTGGCCCTCTCTGAGGAAGGATGTACGGGAATTCGTCCAAGCCTGCCCCATCTGCAACCAACACAAGTCGTCCTGCCAGCCCCCAGCCGGATTGCTGCAGCCCCTGCCTGTGCCCAGACGTCCCTGGTCTCACATCGCCCTTGACTTTGTCACGGGGCTGCCCCCTTCAAGTGGCATGACCGTCATTCTCACCATAGTTGACCGTTTCAGCAAGATGGCACACTTCATTCCCCTCCCCAAGCTCCCAACCGCCAAGGAGACCGCCCAGGTGGTCCTGGAACACGTCTTCCGGATCCACGGACTGCCAAAGGATGTAGTTTCTGACCGTGGTCCACAATTCTCCTCCGCTTTTTGGAAGGAGTTCTGTCACCTGCTGGGAGCCACAGTCAGTCTGACTTCCGGATTCCATCCCCAATCCAATGGGCAGTCAGAGCGGGCTAATCAGGAGCTCGAGAAGGCACTGCGATGCATGACTTCACGCAACCCCCACTCCTGGTCGCAGCAATTGACATGGGTGGAGTACGCACACAATTCTCTGACCTGCTCTGCCATCGGTATGTCCCCTTTCCAATGTGTTTATGGATACCAGCCTCCTCTATTTGCCAGCCAGGAAGAGGAGGTTACTTGCCCATCTGCACTTGCTTTTGCCCGTCGATGTCGCCGCACCTGGTCACAAGCCCGAGCCACACTCCTCAGATCCGTTGCCAGCTACACTACCGGGGCCAACCGTCGGAGAATTCCTGCTCCCACCTACCATGTTGGTCAAAGGGTGTGGTTGTCATCGAAGAACCTGCCACTCAGGGTGGAGTCGCAGAAGCTGGCACCTCGGTTCATTGGCCCATTCCCTATCATAAGAGTGATTAGCCCAACTGCTGTCCGGCTCCAACTGCCTAATTCCCTGAGGGTGCACCCCACTTTCCATGTGTCTAAGATTAAGCCCATCCATGAGAGTCCGCTGGTCCCTGCTGCGCCTTGTCCTCCTCCTCCACGGCTCGTCGATGGTGGTCTGGTTTACACCGTCCGCCGCCTGCTTCGGTCCAGACGGAGGGGTAGGGGTCTCCAGTACCTCATTGACTGGGAGGGCTATGGACCTGAGGAAAGGACCTGGGTGCCAGCTAGTCGGATTGTGGATAGGACTCTCATCACCGCTTTCCACCAACGGCATCCTGATCAACCTGCAATCCGTAGGGGCCGCCCCAGAGGGGTCCCTAACCGTCCTGCCCGCTCGGCTTCCTGTCCTGTGCCTGATCCTGTCTCGGGACCTGTCCCATCTCCCGACCACGGCCCTCCGGCTTCCTCCGAGGATGAGGACGTTCACTCGGACCGTTCGGAGGAGTTCTAGCCCTCCTCCGGCTCCCCTCCTCCCGCCCGGCGTGGTGTTGCTCTTGGGACTTCTGGGGCCGTCCCTTGGGGGGGGGGTTCTGTCATGAGCCTCTCACTCCACCGGGTTACCACCTTAATTTTCTTCCACTCTGCTCACCACTCTCTCTACTCAGCCTAACTAGCTCCACCTGTCCCTGCTCTGCTCTGCTCTAATTACTCTGCCAGCTGCGCTGCATTACCCACTACCTCTCCCAGTATTTAAGGCCCTGTCTTTCAGCTCTCCGGTGTCAGATCGTCTGCAAAGCTCACACCCGGAACCTGTTTGCTCGCGCTTCTGGCTCACCCTGGTTTTGTGACCCCGGACCTGCCTGATTTTTGGATACTCGTCTGCCCCAGGAGATCCAGACCTGCTTCTGCCATTACGACTCCTGACTACTCTTCAATCCCGGTAACTCTGACCAGCCTTCTGCCTTGCTACTACGTATTTTGGATTTCCCTTGAACTGTACTGCTGCCTTGTTTCATTCCGCCCTGTTGTGTCTGTGTCTCCCCCCCCCCAGGACTTCTGGACCACCCACCACCGGCTTCATAGGACGCATCGCTGCCACTGGGGGGGGCACAGACCCAGCACATTGGACGGGATCCCTGTTACCCCTGGAGCCTTCATTCACTCCCTACTTCCCTTTTCCCTTAAGTTTAATAAACTTTCTGGTGTGACGCAATTGTGGTCCTCTGGTCGTCTGTCTGAACCGTGACAAAAGGAGGATTTTTAAGCCTTGAGACATGGATTGTGTATGTGTGCCATTCAGAGGATGAATGGGCAAGACAAAATATTTAAGTGCCTTTGAACGGGGTATGGTAGTAGGTGCCAGATGCACCGGTTTGAGTTTGTAAAGAACTGCAACGCTGCTGTATCAAGAATGGTCCACCACCCAAAGGACATCCAGCCTACTTGACACAACTGTTGGAGTCAACATGGGCCAGCATCCCTGTGAAACGCTTTCGACACCTTGTAGGAGTCCATGCCCCGACGAATTGAGGCTGTTCTGAGGGCAAAAGAGGTTGCAACTCAATATTAGGAAGGTGTTCCTAATGTTTTGTACACTCAGTGTATATTGTATACAGTGTACGTGGTCCTCTGTAGCTCAGCTGGTAGAGCACGGCGCTTGTAACGCCAAGGTAGTGGGTTCGATCCCCGGGACCACACATACACAAAAATGTATGCACGCACGACTGTAAGTCGCTTTGGATAAAAGCGTCTGCTAAATGGCATATTATTATTATTATTATTATTATTATTATTAAGTATCTGTTTCTCTGAGGGGTTTATTCAGACATACAGTCATTTAATTGTCGCGAGCCACTCATCCTATTCCGTTTCACTGCAGAAACTGAAGCTTTCTGTTGAGATCTGGATAGCTTCCCTGAACTGTAAAGGACAATGTCCCGCCTTTCTGCCTGGTGTTTAGGCCATTCACCACAGTAATTATATTGTCCGTGGCAAGGCATTGTGGAGATATTCATGAGTTATCTTCAGAAATGCAGAGCTAGAGAGAGCGAAACTTTGACAAATATCTCCTTCCAAAAAGCCTGGAGTGGTAAACACAGATAAACAGTATTGCTGCCTCAGGTCATCACACAGTCACAACACAACACTTCCAGAAGAACCTTGTCGTTCATGGAGAGGCTTGAATATAGCCACACACACACACACACACACACGTACTCTACCCACACACAGACCTTTTTCCAGCGAGCCCTTTATTCTCCAGTACGGCCTTTGTGTGTTTCTCAGCAGACAGACAGGCAAACAGACAGACAGGCAGACAGGAAGATAGGCAGACAAACAGACAGGCAGACGGACAGGCAAACAGACAGACAGGCGGACAAGAAGACAGACACAGACAGAAAGACAAACAGACAGACAGACAGACAGGCAGGCAGAAGGGTTGTTGTCAGGTGCCCTCATTAGCATGGTTATAAACCCTCCCATTTCCAGGTAAAATACACTCGTATTAAAGAAGAGTCTTCCTAAAGGGAGAGGAGCCCCTTCAGGAGACAACACTGAAGACTGCAGTGAAGCTCCTGGCTTTGCTCTGCCATAATAAAGGCCTGGCTACGTCCCTACTGGACCAGATAGCTGAAGACCAAAGCTCAAAGCAACAACTATTGAATTCAGTAGGAGTCCAGTGTACCTCCTTACACACAGAATTATAGGTAGTGTGTTATGTCAGAGGATTGGTAACAGCTGAGTGTTGCCTGTACTCTCATGAATATGCCTCCTGTGTGCGTTTTAGATTTGTTGTTGTTTATTCTGATGGCCGACCTGGCAGCAGGTTTATCGTAGTGTGTTTATTGATTTAGCATTAGAGGTTTCCGTGTGGTCAGTACTTAAAACAAGACATAGTAGCAGGGTTCTTCAATTCCGGTCCTGGAGGGCCGAAACACCTCTGTTTTTCATCCTCTCCTTCTAATTAGGGGCTAATTTAGACCTGGGACACCAGGTGAGTGCAATTAACTACCAGGTAGAAATAAAAAACAGAAGTGTTTCGGCCCTCCAGGACCAGAATTGAAGAACCCTGCAGTAGAGGAACAGCTGCCAATAGTTTCTCTCTCTCTCTCTCTCTCGCTCTCCCCCCCTCTAGTCCCCTCTCACTCACTCTCCCCTTTCTCTCTCTCTATTTCACTCTCCCGCTTCTCTCTCTCTCGCTCTCTTTCTCCCCCACCATCTCTCTCCCTCTCTCTGTCTCTATCTCTCTCCCCTGCTCTCTCTCTCCCCTGCTCTCTCTCCCCTGCCCTCTCTCTCCCCTGCCGTCTCTCTCCCCTGCCGTCTCTCTCCCCTGCTCTCTCTTTCCCCTGCTCTCTCTCTCCCCTGCTCTCTCTCTCTCCCCTGCTCTCTCTCTCTCCCCTGCTCTCTCTCTCTCCCCTGCTCTCTCTCTCCCCTGCCCTCTCTCCCTTTCGTTCCATCTCTCTCTCCCCTGCTCTCTCTCTCTCTCTCCCCTGCCCTCTCTCCCTTTCATTCCATCTCTCTCTCCCCTGCTCTCTCTTCTCTCTCTCTCCCCTGCCCTCTCTCCCTTTTGTTCTATCTCTCTCTCCCCTGCTCTCTTTTATCTCTCTCTCTCTCCCCTGCTCTCTCTCTCCCCTGCCCTCTCTCCCTTTCGTTCTATCTCTCTCTCCCTCTCTCTCTTCTCTACTCCTTTCATCATTTCCTCTGAAGCAGCACTAATACAGCCATTCTACTGGAGCCAGTTTGTTGAGCAATCAGACATGCCAATATCTGCCCAACATTGAGTTCATTTTTCTGAGGCAAATCTACTCTGAATATACTTAAGCCCAGTTCTTCTCTGAGGATTTTTGTACTTCCCTTCACATTTTTTTATGTAAAACGTACTGGGAGTTTTTTTGACTGCATGGTTTATTGTTGTCAGGTGATTTTTGTCAAGGTGAAATCTGCTGGCTCATTGTATTCCAGATGACACATAATGATGTATCATATTATCACCATCATGCTCCCTTGGTAGGTGTAGCTCAGCTGGTAGAGCACGGCGCTTGTAACGCCAAGGTAGTGGGTTCGATCCCCGGGACCACCCATACACAAAAATGTATGCACGCATGACTGTAAGTCGCTTTGGATAAAAGCGTCTGCTAAATGGCATATTATTATTATTATTATTATTATTATTATTATCTATCGATTCAAAGCTGGATGGTTCCACTGAAAGAGTCAGGTGTTTCATGTGGAGAGAGCGTTGCTCTCAGATGGCGGCCCAGGGGTCAACTACCTGCCGTGATCCGGGGTGACCGGTCAGACAGAGAAGAGCACTCTTGAGAAACTGTCTGAAAAGTTTATTCTGTCTTTAAAGACGAAGCAGATTATTCAACAAGGCATGACAAATAAAGCACTAGACAGGAGAAGAAAAAGGTTTTGTGTCAACGGAAAGCGATGATATCTTTCTGTAGTAATTGGGATGGAGAAGTATGATTTGTAACTCAGTGATGTAACTGTATTATAGAAGCAGAATGTCTGGACGAGCATCCTCCATGTGCAAAAACCATCCGGTCTGCATTTACATTTCCTGTCATTATTAGTCTATTTTCTAGCATAATTTTGCACTAAGTGGCAGCATCTTGAGGTCTATATATTATATAATATCCTGTATAGGTCATAGTGGAGGAAGGATCCCATCAGGGCCTGTCCTTCTCTCAAGGCCTGAAACTGGTTCATGTACTTCATCAAGAAATGTGCAACATCACTTTAAGTAGAGTGAGTCGTATTGAGGCCTTGTAAAACACCAGTTTGTACTTTAAAACTCTGTGTGCTGGAGCCATGGGTTCTTGGTGTTTATGACCTCTGGGACCAGCTTAAGCCTCTTGTCTGCATCCTAAATGGCACCCTATTCCCATTGGGCTCTAAAGTAGTGCACAATGTAGGGAGTAGGATGCTATTTGGGACACAGACCTTGTTTCATCCTCTTCATCCTGTGTGTGTGTTGTGTTTTATTCAGGTCTGGTCATCCTTCATCCTGTGTGTGTTGTGTTTTATTCAGGTCTGGTCATCCTTCATCCTGTGTGTGTTGTGTTTTATTCAGGTCTGGTCATCCTTCATCCTGTGTGTGTTGTGTTTTATTCAGGTCTGGTCATCCTTCATCCTGTGTGTGTGTTGTGTTTTATTCAGGTCTGGTCATCCTTCATCCTGTGTGTGTTGTGTTTTATTCAGGTCTGGTCATCCTTCATCCTGTGTGTGTTGTGTTTTATTCAGGTCTGGTAATCCTTCATCCTGTGTGTGTGTTGTGTTTTATTCAGGTCTGGTCATCCTTCATCCTGTGTGTGTTGTGTTTTATTCAGGTCTGGTAATCCTTCATCCTGTGTGTGTGTTGTGTTTTATTCAGGTCTGGTCATCCTTCATCCTGTGTGTGTTGTGTTTTATTCAGGTCTGGTCATCCTTCATCCTGTGTGTGTGTTGTGTTTTATTCAGGTCTGGTGGAGGTGGTCTGCAGTGTTTTCAGCGAGGCAGCTGTCCTGTACGTGGAGAGAGAGGAGAGGCCTGAGAGGAAGAGTAGCCATGTCCTCCTGTTGTCTCTACTGGACACTCTGCACAATGTACTGAAGAGCACATCCAGCGTGGTGCGCCTTGCACTCCAGGTATGCTAAACATACAGTATCTAGGGCTGCACAATTACTCCAATTTACATCCAAATCCCAATATTTACATGTGCAGGATCCATATCGCAAGAGATCCGTATCGCATGCAATACTTTGAAGAGCCACTCAGCCGTGTGTAACGTCCATTTTTATCATTTACACCGTTTATCGTCTCTCTCCCTCTCTCTTGTGGCTGCTTCCCACATACCAAGCCCCGCCCCCTGTCACTCAAGCAGCACAGCTCCTCCTCCTCCCTGTTAGATTCATTCTAAGTTTGCATTCTGCTCTGTTAGGTCATTGCAGTCGACAGATTGTTCCTAACAAGAACGATGCTGCTTTTCACTTTGCTTCTTAATATAAATCATTCTATTTCTATGATTCCAACAGTTCACCCAAGTGTTTTGATGTACAGTGGAGAAAAAAATATTTAGTCAGCCACCAATTGTGCAAATTCTCCCACTTAAAAAGATGAGAGGCCTGTAATTTTCATCATAGGTACACGTCAACTATGACAGACAAATAGAGAGAAAAAAAATCCAGAAAATCACATTGTAGGATTTTTAATGATTTTATTTGCAAATTATGGTGGAAAATAAGTATTTGGTCACCTACAAACAAGCAAGATTTCTGGCTCTCACAGACCTGTAACTTCTTCTTTAAGAGGCTCCTCTGTCCTCCACTTGTTACCTGTATTAATGGCACCTGTTTGAACTTGTTATCAGTATAAAAGACACCTGTCCACAACCTCAAACAGTCACACTCCAAACTCCACTATGGCCAAGACCAAAGAGCTGTCAAAGGACACCAGAAACAAATTTGTAGACCTACACCAGGCTGGGAAGACTGAATCTGCAATAGGTAAGCAGCTTGGTTTGAAGAAATCAACTGTGGGAGCAATTATTAGGGAATGGAAGACATACAAGACCACTGATAATCTCCCTCGATCTGGGGCTCCACGCAAGATCTCACCCCGTGGGATCAAAATGATCACAAGAACGGTGAGCAAAAATCCCAGAACCACACGGGGGGACCTAGTGAATGACCTGCAGAGAGCTGGGACCAAAGTAACAAAGCCTACCATCAGTAACACACTACGCCGCCAGGGACTCAAATCCTGCAGTGCCAGACGTGTCCCCCTGCTTAAGCCAGTACATGTCCAGGCCCGTCTGAAGTTTACTAGAGTGCATTTGGATGATCCAGAAGAGGATTGGGAGAATGTCATATGGTCAGATGAAACCAAAATAGAACTTTTTGGTAAAAACTTTT
>NC_140000.1:5462846-5465346 GCF_964263955.1 Coregonus lavaretus | reverse complement strand
CTGTCCAACTGGGCTAGTTTTACTGTTCTAGCATAAACAACACTGCTACAGCTGTCCAACAGGGCTAGTTTTACTGTTCTACTGTTCTAGCCTAAACAACACTGCTACAGCTGTCCAACAGGGCTAGTTTTACTGTTCTAGCGTAAACAACACTGCTACAGCTGTCCAACAGGGCTAGTTTTACTGCTCTACTGTTCTAGCCTAAACAACACTGCTACAGCTGTCCAACAGGGCTAGTTTGACTGTTCTACTGTTCTAGCCTAAACAACACTGATACAGCTGTCCAACAGGGCTAGTTTTACTGTTCTACTGTTCTAGCCTAAACAACACTGATACAGCTGTCAAACAGGGCTAGTTTTACTGTTTTACTGTTCTAGCCTAAACAACACGACTACAGCTGTCCAATAGGGCTAATTTTACTGTTCTACTGTTCTAGCCTAAACAACACTGATACAGCTGTCCAACAGGGCTAGTTTTACTGTTCTAGCCTAAACAACACTGATACAGCTGTCCAACAGGGCTACTTTTACTGTTCTAGCCTAAACAACACTGCTACAGCTGTCCAACAGGGCTCGTTTTACTGTTCTAGCCTAAACAACACTGCTACAGCTGTCCAACAGGGCTAGTTTTACTGTTCTACTGTTCTAGCCTAAACAACACTGCTACAGCTGTCCAACAGGGCTAGTTTTACTGTTCTAGCTTAAACAACACTGCTACAGCTGTCCAACAGGGCTAGTTTTACTGCTCTACTGTTCTAGCCTAAACAACACTGATACAGCTGTCCAACAGGGCTCGTTTTACTGTTCTACTGTTTTAGCCTAAACAACACTGATACGGCTGTCCAACTGGGCTAGTTTTACTGTTCTAGCATAAACAACACTGCTACAGCTGTCCAACAGGGCTAGTTTTACTGTTCTACTGTTCTAGCCTAAACAACACTGCTACAGCTGTCCAACAGGGCTCGTTTTACTGTTCTAGCCTAAACAACACTGATAGAGCTGTCCAACAGGGCTAGTTTTACTGTTCTACTGTTCTAGCCTAAACAACACTGATACAGCTGTCCAACAGGGCTAGTTTGACTGTTCTACTGTTCTAGCCTAAACAACACTGATACAGCTGTCCAACAGGGCTAGTTTTACTGTTCTACTGTTCTAGCCTAAACAACACTGATACAGCTGTCAAACAGGGCTAGTTTTACTGTTCTACTGTTCTAGCCTAAACAACACTGCTACAGCTGTCCAACAGGGCTAATTTTACTGTTCTACTGTTCTAGCCTAAACAACACTGATACAGCTGTCCAACAGGGCTAGTTTTACTGTTCTAGCCTAAACAACACTGATACAGCTGTCCAACAGGGCTAGTTTTACTGTTCTAGCGTAAACAACACTGCTACAGCTGTCCAACAGGGCTAGTTTTACTGTTCTAGCGTAAACAACACTGCTACAGCTGTCCAACAGGGCTAGTTTTACTGCTCTACTGTTCTAGCCTAAACAACACTGCTACAGCTGTCCAACAGGGCTAGTTTTACTGTTCTACTGTTGTAGCCTAAACAACACTGCTACAGCTGTCCAGCAGGGCTAGTTTTACTGTTCTACTGTTCTAGCCTAAACAACACTGATACAGCTGTCCAACAGGGCTCGTTTTACTGTTCTACTGTTCTAGCCTAAACAACACTGTTACAGCTGTCCAGCAGGGCTAGTTTTACTGTTCTACTGTTCTAGCCTAAACAACACTGTTACAGCTGTCCAACAGGGCTAGTTTTACTGTTCTAGCCTAAACAACACTGATACAGCTGTCCAACAGGGCTAGTTTTACTGTTCTACTGTTCTAGCCTAAACAACACTGATACAGCTGTCCAACAGGGCTAGTTTGACTGTTCTACTGTTCTAGCCTAAACAACACTGATACAGCTGTCCAACAGGGCTTGTTTTACTGTTCTACCCAAGACAAGACTTTCACTGGGTTCATCTTAGACCTCAGCCATTATTTAGCAGATGTGATGAAACCTAGCTCAACGCAGTGCTGCCTGTGTGTGTGTGTGTCTGTCTGTCTGCCCGTCCGTCCATCTATCGGTCTGTCTGTCCCAACACCCTTCACTCATCTCTCTGTTCTGCCTCTTTCCTACAGTATTGATTTCTCATTTTCTTTACTGGTGTGACGATAACAATAACACAGTATTGTTGTCAATCAACAGTTCTGATCTCTCTCTCTCTCTCTCTCTCTCTGTGTGTGTGTGTGTGTGTGTGTGTGTGTGTGTGTGTGTGTGTGTGTGTGTGTGTGTGTGTGTGTGTGTGTGTGTCTGTGTCTGTGTCTGTGTCTGTGTCTGTGTCTGTGTCTGTGTCTGTGTCTGTGTCTGTGTGTCTGTGTGTGTCTCCTACAGGCACAGAGAGCTGAGTCCCAGGGTGAGACCCAGGCTGCAGAGGAACTCCTGCTCATCAACAAACCTCTGACAGAACTCACCTCCCTGCTCATTCAGATGGTAAGACATGGTGTCTGTCTG
>NC_140000.1:5440346-5460346 GCF_964263955.1 Coregonus lavaretus | reverse complement strand
CAGTAAGAGGCCTTATTGAACATGTTGAATGCAGACTTCAACAACACAGGCTGGTGTCCTAGTAAATACACCTCAGGCTCCCTCTCAATGTTACTTACTGACAAAGAACTGGAGTATGGCTGGGAGAGTTTATGTGTGTCTGTGTGTGTGTGTGTCTGTCTGTGTGTGTGTCTGTCTGTCTGTGTGTGTGTGTGTGTGTGTGTGTGTGTGTGTGTGTGTGTGTGTGTGTGTGTGTGTGTGTGTGTGTGTGTGTGTGTGTGTGTGTGTGTGTGCTATGTGTGTGCTATGTGTGTGCATGTGTGAGTGAGTAAATTAATACATTCATTCTGGGGAGGAGCAGTATGTTATGTCATGATGGGGGCAGAACTCTGAGGACAGCACTGCTACACGTCAGTCCACTTGTTGCTCCCCTCTCCTCTTTCAGCCCACTTCAATACCTTATGATTTCATGCATTGGATTCATTGCATTTTATTTATTATCCTTCTTTAGATGCATCTACTACCACTGTTGAGTAAACAGGACATTGATGTAAAGCCTGCTGAGCAGGTGTTAACTCTTGTCTGTTTTGACTTGGTATTGGCATCTGAACAATACTATCAGCACAAGACTGCACAGTGAGACTAAAGAGCCTTTCAGTGGTGGGTTTGGCTTGAGCAGGGAGTTTAGAATGCTGGGCATTTTGGGAGAGACCTGGGGGCGGGCTCTTTCTGGATCATTGTTTGGGATTTCGGCATTCGGCCCGTGCTGAGTGGCGGCCGGCGTACAAAAGAGGGGCAGGATTAGGCCTTCTCTGCGCCCCTGCCCCCTGGCCCCTCAGCCCCATGGGACTGAGGCTGAGTGGAAGAGGGCAGCAACGGATCAGCGGTGAAAGGAGCCTAAACCCCAAGTAATTACGCCCCTAGCTTTTAGCTTTTACTGAAATATAGGACTGGGTGGGGACTGGAGGGAGAAGCCCTGAGCTGAGCTGGGTTTCATTGCTAGGTCACAGTGATGTGATGGGTTCCTATAGAAGGGCCATTGCTTAGAACCCAAGGTGTCTCTCTCTCTTGTTGATGAAGCTTCAAAGACCCCTAGCCAAGCCCCCTAGTCTAGCCCCCTAGTCTAGCCCCCTAGTCTAGCCCCCTACCCTAGCCCCCTACCCTAGCTCCCTACACTAGCCCCCTAGCCTAGCCCCCTACCCTAGCTCCCTACACTAGCCCCCTAGCCTAGCCCCCTAGTCTAGCCTCCTAGTCTAGCCCCCTAGCCTAGCTCCCTACCCTAGCCCCCTACCCTAGCCCCCTACCCTAGCCCCCTAGCCTAGCCCCCTACCCTAGCTCCCTACCCTAGCTCCCTAGCCTAGCCCCCTAGTCTAGCCCCCTAGCCTAGCCCCCTAGTCTAGCCCCCTAGTCTAGCCTCCTAGTCTAGCCCCCTAGCCTAGCCCCCTACCCTAGCTCCCTACCCTAGCCCCCTACCCTAGCCCCCTACCCTAGCCCCCTACCCTAGCTCCCTAGCTTCTAATGTCCACAGCAGGCAGGCTCATCAGGGCAGGGTCACTATACCTAGCCTGGTCCCACATCTGTTTGTTTTGTATAGCCAACTCATATGTTTTGTTATTGGCAAACAATGACCATAGGAGATAGCTATACAGCATAACCAGACATGGTACCAGGCTACTATTATACCTAGTTGCACAGAGAGAGTCCTCCCATGGATGGTTCCTCAGTCAGTCAGTACTGTTTGACACAGAAATACAGAAATGGAACAGAAACTATGGAACTGCCTATCACAGTAACCCCCCCATACATACCTTCAGCACAGACTGCGTTATTTTTATCAGTCTCAGGATACATTATAAATCTCCTTCCAGAGACGTCATCATGGCTCTGATTTGGCACCAATATCGGCAGAGCTGTCCATGGAATAGCAGCATGGCATTGGTAATGTCCCAAAAGGCACCCAGTTCCCTTTATAGTGCACTACTTTATAGTGCACTACTTACCCCCTTTTTTCTCCCCAATTTTGATCTTGTCTCATCGCTGCAACTCCCCAAAAGGCTCGGGAGGCGAAGGTCGAGTCATGGGTCCCCCGAAACATGACCCGCCAAACCGCGCCTCTTAACACCCGCCCGCTTAACCCGGAAGCCAGCCGCACCAATATGTCGGAGGAAACACTGTTCAACTGACGACCGGGGTCAGCCTGCAGGCGCCCGGCCCGCCACAAGGAGTCGCTAGTGCCCGGCCAAACCCTCCCCCAACCCGGACGACACTGGGCCAATTGTGCGGCGCCCTATGGGATCTCCCGCTGTGATACATCTATGGCATCTGCGATGCAGTGCCATAGACCGCTACGCAGTGCACTGTTTTTGACCAGGGACCATAGGGCCCTATATAGGGAATAGGGTGCCATTTGGGACGGAGACATTCAGTGCAGAGCATGAAGAAGTGGAATGGAAGAGGGAAGGAAAGACGAGACAGCTGAGTTAATGGAGATTTCTCCCACTGATTGAGATGTCACTCATCGCTACCATGGCAGCTTGTCACTATCCGTGGCATCTGACACCTTCACTGTCAAGGTGTTGGCAACATGAAGAGAAGGGAAGTAAAGAGATGCTGACCGGGAAATTATGGAGGAACCAAATCCAGTTTGAGACCAGATTGAACCAAAGAAATGCAGTGAAAATGAAAGCGGGATGTTGATCACCTCTTGGAATGGTTCCTTTCTGGACTCTTCTAATGGAAGCTGTTCCTCACAACCTTGTGTCGTTATGGTCCGGTTGTATACTGATTGTAAAATAATGTTTTTAGACAGCTTTTTAGTGACCAGAAAAATAAGTATTTAATGGTTCAAATCTGGTTCTCTGAGGTCTCTATAACCAGAATATGATGTCATTATAGCGTCCCATACCAATGTTTAACCTGCTGGTGGCTAGGATGTAGTTAGCCTGCTGGTGGCTAGGCTGTAGTTAGCCTGCTGGTGGCTAGGCTGTAGTTAGCCTGCTGGTCACTAGGCTGTAGTTAGCCTGCTGGTGGCTAGGCTGTAGTTAGCCTGCTGGTGGCTAGGCTGTAGTTAGCCTGCTGGTCGCTAGGCTGTAGTTAGCCTGCTGGTCGCTAAGCTGTAGTTAGCCTGCTGGTCGCTAGGCTGTAGTTAGCCTGCTGGTGGCTAGGCTGTAGTTAGCCTGCTGGTGACTAGGCTGTAGTTTGTCAGGAAGTGGTTTGGAGATTACACACAGGACCAGGTGATGATGAGTCAGTCTATTCACATCAGCGGTTTACATTGTGTTATCTCATTACAGGTGTATGAGTCAAGGTTGACATTTCCCTAAGAGCAGAAACCAAACTGAGAACAACAAGCACTATATAGGTACAGTAGAGCTGAATAGAACAGTTGTATAAAAGCGGTAACCAGAAATAACACTACTGGTCTTTTGTTGTGTAGATCCTAAGTATTGCAGAAAGCTATCCCAGATGAGCACCCCATTCCTGGAAAACGTTTGGTAGCACCGGCACACCTAAATAATATTTTGTTGTCTTTGTGTGTGTTCGCTGTACTATAGCTGCCGTGTGGGGATGTGGAGGTGTATGAGGAGACCAGTCAGTGTCTATCCCTACTGATGCAGCTGTATGGAGGGGACAGCCCTGACTCCCTCAGCCCCCTGAACCTCCAGAGCCTCAGCCACGCGCTGCAGCTCCAGACCCAGCCTAAACAACACAGACTACTGCTCCGCATCATCAAACGCCTGGTGAGTAGAGAACCCTCCCACCTAGAGCACTCATGACAGCTTAAGATACTACTGTGTTGTAGTCTTGTGTTACCATACTTCCTAGACTTGTTCATCAATCAGAGGAAGCCTGCAAGCCGAAGGCTATAGCAGTAGTAGTAGAAAACATTAGTTTTGCAGCAGCATAATCATCATCCATAGCCACATCCCAAAATGTTTTCTTCCCCCCTACTCTTATGATGTGCACATATGAGTTTCACCCATCTTTTCCCACTTACTGCAGTGTGTTGGTTTAATTTTGGCATAATACTGTAATCATTTACCAGCAGCAGCAACTAGGCCTGGCACAATTACAGAATAGCCTTGTAACTGACGGTTATGGATGAAGACCGTCATGAAAATAAAATAACCGTCATAACTGCTTTTAAAAATTATTATTGTAATTGTATTTTTTGGGGGTGTGTGGAACGAACAGCTGAGTGAAGACGGGACGGCCGGGCATTCCATTCGTGGGGTTGAGTCCGTTTCTGATGTAACATGGACTCTACAGTAACATAGTCACTACAACGTGATGAAACTTTGTTGCTCCTTGCTGAAACAAGCCAGATGTTGTAGCAAACGAGTCTTCAGTTGCCTAGGCAACGCCCCCCTCCCTGCAGCAGCAGCACATGCAGTCAGGAGAGTAGGAGAGGAGAAAATGGATTTTAAAAACGGTTATTATTACGGTGACCGCAGTCATTTTGCTGACCAATAACCGTCATCCAGAATTCCTTGAGCTTCACAGCCCTAGCAGCAACTCCACTCTGTTGTTTTGTTGAAGAGAATAGTGAGATGATGAAGTAATGTGTTTCTCACCTTCCCTGTGCCGTGATGTGGTGGTCCTCTGGAAATACTTCTCCAATCAGCAGCCTTTTATAGAACACTGCTGTCAGAGGTGTCAGCAGCACTTCGAAAGAGAGAGGGAAAGAGAGATTAAAGGAAGAGAGATACAGTTTGTGTGTGTGTGTGTGTGTGTGTGTGTGTGTGTGTGTGTGTGTGAGCGTGCATTTGTGTGCACGCTTGGTGTGTGTGTGGGTGTGTGCGCACGTTTTTGTGTGTGTACCAAATTGAAAGTTCTTCTCTACTGGATAGGTCGGGTGGCTGGGGGCCACGAACCGTACTGTTGTTCCAGTGTTTGTGGTGGGGAGTGATTCAGCGCTGGCCTGGAGGAATGGGAGGGCAGCTGACCTCAAGGCTGCCTTGTTGTGTGTCTCTCTCTCTCTCTCCCTGGGGTGGGAAATCTGGGGGGTCTATCCATTCCAAAAGAACTCCTGTGAAGAAAAAAGTTAGAAATATGGGAAGTAAAACTGTGCAGCAGCCACAGTTACAGTGATTGGGCTTTAGGAATGTCATCACTTCACTCAATGTTTTCTGCTTTCATTTATACAGTATTTGAAACAGTCTTTAACCTGTTGGTTTAGCTCAGATACTCAAACTACATAAGTATGTGACGTTAGCCTATGCAGTTACTTACTGTATAGGGGACCATAAATTGATATTGTGGTCTGGGTGTATGTTTAGGCTTTTTGATATGTCTCAAATGTGCCTCCAACCTGACTGATGACCAAACGTAATGGATAACAAAACCGTGAGACATTGCTTTTTGATATCAGTATGAAAGCAATTAGTTGGGAAATAGGAGATTTTCAAAGGAGCCTCTGGCCAGGAAGAAAGAGAGTGATGTTTGATATTAGGTTTGTTGCCAAGCAACTCTCAACCTTTACATTTCAACTGAAGCTCTGCTAAGGACATTGTTAAGGGAAACCGTCCAAGGGTAAATGCTCTGGTAAAATTTGGTGTATAGGGTGCCATTTGGGATTCACACATATTGTTGACTGGTCTGTGTCTATATTATCTGTGGTAGTGATTGTATTGGGGAGGAGAGGTAAGGTAGGCAGCAGAAGACAGGTAACTGGAAGAGGAGGAGTGAAGGGTCTGTCTGAGTGACAGAGGAGAAAGAGGAGAAGTCATTTTGTGGCGAGTGCCCCTTCACCTCATTACTGTTTCAACCAACCTGGTCTCTCTCCTTTTCTCTTTCACTTTTACCCCCCTCTCCTTCCTTCCTTCCTTCTCTCTCTCTCTCTTTTTCTCTCTCGTTGATGTCGTGTGGTTTCTCACCTCTCAGCCTGTTGCCTTCCACAGCAGGAATCCCTAGGGCTGTAGACCAGACCTCCTCTCTCTGCCTCCTCTCTGTCCTCACCTCACCATCCACTTCATATAGCAGTAATACCACTGGATCTCCTTACCTTACACTCTTAGAAAAAAGGGTTCCAAAAGGGTTCCTCGGCTGTCCCCATAGGAGAACCCTTTACGGTTCCAGGTAGAACCCTCTGTGGAAAGGGTTCTACATGTAACCCAAAAGGGTTCTACCTGGAACCAAAAAGGGATCTTCAAAGCGTTTTCCTATGGGGACAGCCGAAGAACCCTTTTAGGTTCTAGATTGAACCTTTTATTCTAAGAGTGTATGGAGCCATCCTATTCTCTTGAGTCGCTGATGTAATATAATGGTCATTTGTGATGCTGTCTGTGGGTCATTATTTCAGTAAATAATAACCCATTTGCCGGCTGTATTTCTGTATTTTGAACGTTTTATATCTTGAAAACTTGATTGCTGACATGCAAAACATTTTGGGACTATATCAACAATGGACTAATGAAACAAATACCAAAATATAGTTTTTGGGTGGAGTTTTCCTTTAAGTGCCTGCAGTGCAGTTATAGGTTTTTTATTTTCTTAGTTGGACTGCTTGTGTAGTTAAGCTGCATTCTGCAGAACATGGTGCTTGTGTATTATAGATTCAGGCTGCATTCTGCAGGACATGATCCTTGATTGCTTCATTCAGGTTTGATTCATTTCCTGACAAAGTGAGTAATCACTTGGATGGAAATTCCTGCCATGTTGCACTATACAATTTACAACACAAAACCCTCAGGCCAAACCGAATATATATTTAAAACATGTTATATTGCTGTATCTTATGCCTTAAAGCTATCTCATTGTCATTTATCCAGTCCAAGTTACGGCAGGTTAAAATAACACCTTCTAGTTTTAATGCAGCAGTATTATCGATTTGGTGAACTGTAGCTGTCAGTAAACCTTTCTAATATTTTGAGCCAATATGAATAATGGTCCTTAAAGTATGGAAGACGCATGAAAACTTTATTTTACATTATACCAGTAGATAGGCTTACATTTCAATTTAGTCTTTCCAAATAAACATCAACTAATCTAGCCTGTTCTTTGTGGTGGAAAATTGCAAAACAATATTCATATCACTATGGTGATGTGTAGCAAAACAAGTCTGTAATCTATTATAAAATGCAAGCTATATTTCACTATGTTATGGATAACTTAATCCCAAAGATTTAGGCAGAGACTATTTTTAAGGTATAATAGAAAAATATTTAATAGAAGCAGCTGTGAGGGAGATCTGTCTCTGATTTCCAGTCAGGGAAGAACTCACTAGGGAGATGGTTGCAGGTCCCTCATATAGAGGAGGGATAATGATAATACCATCATATTGTTACACAACAGTTATTTTATACAAGCAACAGTTCCAGAACACAATGGTCTTGTGTTAGGGTGCAGACATACCAGGAGTCTGTGACATGCATAACATCACAGTTCCAACACAGAACAGAGCATAAACCTTGACAAGTTATAACAGATCAACCCAAATTCTGTCACCACAACTAAAACAGTTGTCTAACACATTTCAATTCATTTCTTCACTGAGTTCTAGGTTACCCTATTACAGATAAACCTTGCACCTGGCTCTACCTGACTTTAACAAGGGGCCCCAGGGCTAATTTATCATCAGACATGTTACTATACTCTGCGCTGCTCTCTCGCTGTTCTCCCGCTCAATGAAAGGTTATTAACAATTTACAGGCCGTAGTCTCTGGACGCTCCTCTCGCTCCGTAAAGACGGATCCATCCGAGGTCTTTTCCTGCTATCTGCTTTTTTCTCTCTCCTAATGAGCTGCAGTGTGTTCTTAGCATTGTGAATCAAATATCACACTTCTCCCCCTAAAATAAAGGCTTGTCCTTGCTACTCCACCACTGCTGCTTTGTCTTGGATGGCACAGCAGTGAGTCTGTCTGTGTAAGTAACTGTAACATCGGAATATGGGGATGCAACAGTGTTGGTATGGAAGTGTAGTTATAGCAATTATTGTGCTTCCTCAACTGGAATCAAACCAGACATTTGTTGTGATTCAATGATAGCTGTACTGCTGTATGGACAGATTCATATTAAGTCCCTTGGTCTAACGCCTGCTCTGTGTGGTCTTAAGCTCTCCTCCCAATCCTTCCTTCCTATGGAGAAGAGTGGGAGGATGTATAGACCCTCTAATCTGTGGAGAAACTCTTAACAGATTGTGTTTCATCATTCCCTGGTTCCCTGGCAAGTCATTTAAAATGTATATCTGGGCTCACCAATGTGTTGTTCACTAAATCCCTCCTTTTTTCTCTTTAATGGTCTGATCATGGGGCTGAGCTGGAATTACACACACACACACACACACACACACACTGGAATTACCATTAACACTTGAGTTTAATTAGCCTTGTTAGTCCTTAGGAAGCAGAATCTGAGATGAGCTGTCATTTGGGAGGCAGGCGTTGTTGTTGTTGTTGTTGTTGTTGTTGTTTGGGCTGAGTCGGGATTTGCCGCCTGAGAACACCTGTCCTGGTGGGCGTAAGGGAGAAAGAGCCTGGCTGCTTTGACCCCCTTTGTGTTCAATTAAAAAGTGCTGTGATGAAAGTGCACCGTAGTGAATGAAGTGGTGGCCTATGCAGCAGCAGTGTGTGTTCTTCTGGCCTGTGTTCATCTGAACATGTGAATGTGCATTTGTGGGGTTTGTCCTTGAATGTAAGCTACATCAGTGAGCATATGCATCTATGGCAGTTTAAAACCTTGTGCAATGAAAGATGGGTGTGGGACGTCAAGAATTCAAGGTTTGGACCAACACCACCCTATATGCACCAGTCTTGGTGTTCATCAAGGTTTGGACCAACACGCCCTATATGCACCAGTCTTGGTGTTCATCAAGGTTTGGACCAACACACCCTATCTGCACCAGTCTTGGTGTTCATCAAGGTTTGGACCAACACCAACCTATCTGCACCAGTCTTGGTGTTCATCAAGGTTTGGACCAACACACCCTATCTGCACCAGTATTGGTGTTCATCAAGGTTTGGACCAACACACCCTATCTGCACCAGTCTTGGTGTTCATCAAGGTTTGGACCAACACCAACCTATCTGCACCAGTCTTGGTGTTCATCAAGGTTTGGACCAACACCAACCTATCTGCACCAGTCTTGGTGTTCATCAAGGTTTGGACCAACACACCCTATCTGCACCAGTATTGGTGTTCATCAAGGTTTGGACCAACACACCCTATCTGCACCAGTCTTGGTGTTCATCAAGGTTTGGACCAACACCAACCTATCTGCACCAGTCTTGGTGTTCATCAAGGTTTGGACCAACACCAACCTATCTGCACCAGTCTTGGTGTTCGTCAAGGTTTAGACCAACACTACTCTATCTGCACTACTCTTGGTGTTCATCAAGTTTTGGACCAACACCACCCTATCTGCACCACTCTTGGTGTTCATCAAAGTTTTGGACCAACACCACCCTATCTGCACCACTCTTGGTGTTCATCAAGTTTTGGACCAACACCACCCTATCTGCACCAGTCTTGGTGTTCATCAAGTTTTGGACCAACACCACCTTATCTGCACCAGTCTTGGTGTTCGTCAAGGTTTAGACCAACACCGCCCTATCTGCACCAGTCTTGGTGTTCATCAAGGTTTGGACCAACACCACCCTATCTGCACCAGTCTTGGTGTTCATCAAGTTTTGGACCAACACCACCCTATCTGCACCAGTCTTGGTGTTCGTCAAGGTTTAGGCCAACACCGCCCTATCTGCACCAGTCTTGCTGTTCATCAAGTTTTGGACCAACACCACCTTATCTGCACCAGTCTTGGTGTTCGTCAAGGTTTAGACCAACACCACCCTATCTGCACCACTCTTGGTGTTCATCAAGTTTTGGACCAACACCACCCTATCTGCACCACTCTTGGTGTTCATCAAGTTTTGGACCAACACCACCCTATCTGCACCACTCTTGGTGTTCATCAAGTTTTGGACCAACACCACCCTATCTGCACCAGTCTTGGTGTTCATCAAGTTTTGGACCAACACCACCCTATCTGCACCAGTCTTGGTGTTCGTCAAGGTTTAGGCCAACACCGCCCTATCTGCACCAGTCTTGCTGTTCATCAAGTTTTGGACCAACACCACCTTATCTGCACCAGTCTTGGTGTTCATCAAGGTTTGGACTAACACCACCCTATCTGCACCACTCTTGGTGTTCATCAAGGTTTAGACCAACACCACCTTATCTGCACCAGTATTGGTGTTCATCAAGGTTTGGACCAAACACACCCTATCTGCACCAGTCTTGGTGTTCATCAAGGTTTGGACCAACACCAACCTATTTGCACCAGTCTTGGTGTTCATCAAGGTTTGGACCAACACGCCCTATCTGCACCAGTATTGGTGTTCATCAAGGTTTGGACCAACACACCCTATCTGCACCAGTCTTGGTGTTCATCAAGGTTTGGACCAACACCAACCTATCTGCACCAGTCTTGGTGTTCATCAAGGTTTGGACCAACACCAGCCTATCTGCACCAGTCTTGGTGTTCGTCAAGGTTTAGACCAACACTACCCTATCTGCACCACTCTTGGTGTTCATCAAGTTTGGACCAACACCACCCTATCTGCACCAGTCTTGGTGTTCATCAAGTTTTGGACCAACACCACCTTATCTGCACCAGTCTTGGTGTTCGTCAAGGTTTAGACCAACACCACCCTATCTGCACCACTCTTGGTGTTCATCAAGGTTTGGACCAACACCACCCTATCTGCACCAGTCTTGGTGTTCATCAAGGTTTGGACCAACACCAACCTATCTGCACCAGTCTTGGTGTTCATCAAGGTTTGGACCAACACACCCTATCTGCACCAGTATTGGTGTTCATCAAGGTTTGGACCAACACACCCTATCTGCACCAGTCTTGGTGTTCATCAAGGTTTGGACCAACACCACCCTATCTGCACCAGTCTTGGTGTTCGTCAAGGTTTAGGCCAACACCGCCCTATCTGCACCAGTCTTGCTGTTCATCAAGTTTTGGACCAACACCACCTTATCTGCACCAGTCTTGGTGTTCATCAAGGTTTGGACTAACACCACCCTATCTGCACCACTCTTGGTGTTCATCAAGGTTTAGACCAACACCACCTTATCTGCACCAGTATTGGTGTTCATCAAGGTTTGGACCAAACACACCCTATCTGCACCAGTCTTGGTGTTCATCAAGGTTTGGACCAACACCAACCTATTTGCACCAGTCTTGGTGTTCATCAAGGTTTGGACCAACACGCCCTATCTGCACCAGTATTGGTGTTCATCAAGGTTTGGACCAACACACCCTATCTGCACCAGTCTTGGTGTTCATCAAGGTTTGGACCAACACCAACCTATCTGCACCAGTCTTGGTGTTCATCAAGGTTTGGACCAACACCAGCCTATCTGCACCAGTCTTGGTGTTCGTCAAGGTTTAGACCAACACTACCCTATCTGCACCACTCTTGGTGTTCATCAAGTTTTGGACCAACACCACCCTATCTGCACCAGTCTTGGTGTTCATCAAGTTTTGGACCAACACCACCTTATCTGCACCAGTCTTGGTGTTCGTCAAGGTTTAGACCAACACCACCCTATCTGCACCACTCTTGGTGTTCATCAAGTTTTGGACCAACACCACCCTATCTGCACCACTCTTGGTGTTCATCAAGTTTTGGACCAACACCACCCTATCTGCACCAGTCTTGGTGTTCATCAAGTTTTGGACCAACACCACCTTATCTGCACCAGTCTTGGTGTTCGTCAAGGTTTAGACCAACACCGCCCTATCTGCACCAGTCTTGGTGTTCATCAAGGTTTGGACCAACACCACCCTATCTGCACCAGTCTTGGTGTTCATCAAGTTTTGGACCAACACCACCCTATCTGCACCAGTCTTGGTGTTCATCAAGGTTTAGGCCAACACCGCCCTATTTGCACCAGTCTTGCTGTTCATCAAGTTTTGGACCAACACCACCTTATCTGCACCAGTCTTGGTGTTCGTCAAGGTTTAGACCAACACCACCCTATCTGCACCACTCTTGGTGTTCATCAAGTTTTGGACCAACACCACCCTATCTGCACCAGTCTTGGTGTTCATCAAGGTTTGGACCAACACCACCCTATCTGCACCAGTCTTGGTGTTCATCAAGTTTTGGACCAACACCACCCTATCTGCACCAGTCTTGGTGTTCGTCAAGGTTTAGGCCAACACCGCCCTATCTGCACCAGTCTTGCTGTTCATCAAGTTTTGGACCAACACCACCTTATCTTCACCAGTCTTGGTGTTCATCAAGGTTTGGACTAACACCACCCTATCTGCACCACTCTTGGTGTTCATCAAGGTCTGGAACAACACCACCCTATCTGCACCAGTCTTGCTGTTCATCTCAATAGTGTGAAATTAGTTTGGGCTTGACTCTTCTTTAGAGATACAGTGGGGGAAAAAATTATTTAGTCAGCCACCAATTGTGCAAGTTCTCCCACTTAAAAAGATGAGAGAGGCCTGTAATTTTCATCATAGGTACACATCAACTATGACAGACAAAATGAGGGGAAAAAATCCAGAAAATCACATTGTAGGATTTTTAATGAATTTATTTGCAAATTATGGTGGAAAATAAGTATTTGGTCAATAACAAACGTTTCTCAATACTTTGTTATATACCCTTTGTTGGCAATGACACAGGTCAAACGTTTTCTGTAAGTCTTCACAAGGTTTTCACACACTGTTGCTGGTTTTTTGGCCCATTCCTCCATGCAGATCTCCTCTAGAGCAGTGATGTTTTGGTGCTGTCGCTGGGCAACACAGACTTTCAACTCCCTCCAAAGATTTTCTACGGGGTTGAGATCTGGAGACTGGCTAGGCCACTCCAGGACCTTGAAATGCTCCTTACGAAGCCACTCCTTCGTTGCCCGGGCGGTGTGTTTGGGATCATTGTCATGCTGAAAGACCCAGCCACGTTTCATCTTCAATGCCCTTGCTGATGGAAGGAGGTTTTCACTCAAAATCTCACGATACATGGCCCCATTCATTCTTTCCTTTACACGGATCAGTCGTCCTGGTCCCTTTGTAGAAAAACAGCCCCAAAGCATGATGTTTCCACCCCCATGCTTCACAGTAGGTATGGTGTTCTTTGGATGCAACTCAGCATTCTTTGTCCTCCAAACACGACGAGTTGAGTTTTTACCAAAAAGTTCTATTTTGGTTTCATCTGACCATATGACATTCTCCCAATCCTCTTCTGGATCATCCAAATGCACTCTAGCAAACTTCAGACGGGCCTGGACATATACTGGCTTAAGCAGGGGGACACGTCTGGCACTGCAGGATTTGAGTCCCTGGCGGCGTAGTGTGTTACTGATGGTAGGCTTTGTTACTTTGGTCCCAGCTCTCTGCAGGTCATTCACTAGGTCCCCCCGTGTGGTTCTGGGATTTTTGCTCACCGTTCTTGTGATCATTTTGACCCCACGGGGTGAGATCTTGCGTGGAGCCCCAGATCGAGGGAGATTATCAGTGGTCTTGTATGTCTTCCATTTCCTAATAATTGCTCCCACAGTTGATTTCTTCAAACCAAGCTGCTTACCTATTGCAGATTCAGTCTTCCCAGCCTGGTGCAGGTCTACAATTTTGTTTCTGGTGTCCTTTGACAGCTCTTTGGTCTTGGCCATAGTGGAGTTTGGAGTGTGACTGTTTGAGGTTGAGGACAGGTGTCTTTTATACTGATAACAAGTTAAAACAGGTGCCATTAATACAGGTAACTAGTGGAGGACAGAGGAGCCTCTTAAAGAAGAAGTTACAGGTCTGTGAGAGCCAGAAATCTTGCTTGTTTGTAGGTGACCAAATACTTATTTTCCACCATAATTTGCAAATAAATTCATTAAAAATCCTACAATGTGATTTTCTGGAATTTCTTTCCTCATTTTGTCTGTCATAGTTGACGTTTACCTATGATGAAAATTACAGGCCTCTCTCATCTTTTTAAGTGGGAGAACTTGCACAATTGGTGGCTGACTAAATACTTTTTTTCCCCACTGTAGCAGATGCACATGATTTTAACAGGGATTGGGGATAGGCAGTGGAGGCTCCATTGGAGTGGACAGACCAGAGGATAGGCAGTGGAGGCTCCATTGGAGTGGACAGACCGGAGGATAGTCAGTGGAGGCTCCATTGGAGTGGACAGACCGGAGGATAGTCAGTGGAGGCTCCATTGGAGTGGACAGACCAGAGGATAGTCAGTGGAGGCTCCGTTGGAGTGGACAGACCGGAGGATAGTCAGTGGAGGCTCCATTGGAGTGGACAGACCAGAGGATAGTCAGTGGAGGCTCCATTGGAGTGGACAGACCGGAGGATAGGCAGTGGAGGCTCCATTGGAGTGGACAGACCGGAGGATAGTCAGTGGAGGCTCCATTGGAGTGGACAGACCAGAGGATAGTCAGTGGAGGTTCCATTGGAGTGGATAGACCAGAGGATAGTCAGTGGAGGCTCCATTGGTTTGGACAGACCAGAGGATAGGCAGCACTGTTGGGTATATTTAGTGTATTGGGTGCTGCGTATTATATGGCGAGCTGAGCTCTCTGGTTGTGTCCTAAATGGCACCCTATTCCCTATGGGCCCCGGTCAAAAGTAGTGCACTGTATAGGGAATAGGGTTTCATTTGGGACGTAACCTCTCCTCTCTCTCCTATTGATTAATGTCTGTCTGTCCCTGTCCTAATTAGTACACAGGCACTTCTTCCACCTGGGTGTTAATGGAGTTAAGTGACCTGGCCTTATTCAGTTGGCCTCCCCTCCCGTACACACACACACAAACTCCACCTACCCACCCCCACCCCCTGCCTGTATCCGGGACAACGCACTACTCTGAATGCGTCCAACGTTACGGGTAGAATTTAATCAGCCCCCCTTTCTAGTCTGGACAGAGTGACTAACGTTAGCCTCCCCGCTTCAATGACATCATGTGTGCCACAGGGGTGATACTTCTGTTACGCTGGCTCTATATTTGACACCTCTATCTGGATATAATTCACCCTCCCCCACCAGTTGAGTTGACTGTACGTCATAGATGATGATTCTCACCTGTTCTATTCTTAACTGATCATCTTCTCTGTGAAATGTAGACATAAAATGTAGGATTTTATGTTTTCTTCTCCATGAACAGCCTCACCTGGCAGGGGAATTGGATAATTAAAAGTAGAAGGTTACTCTAGCCATAGACTACACCGTAAAGACTGAGGGCTTATTTCCACTGTGGTCCTCTGGAAGGAAACCAGAGTTGATTATTTGTTTTCCAGAATCGACCGCTAGCTAGCGGCGATGTCCTCTTTCTAATCCTAGTACCTGCAGTCTGAATCCTCTGTCTGTCCCTCCTGGAGGAATTGGTCCTGGATATATTCCACCTCCCTCCCTCCCTCTCTCTCAGTCCCTGGTTCCAGATGTTACATCCTGACTCCTGTGACCCTGGGATGCTGCTAGCTGCTTCTCTTCTCTCTCTCTTCTCTTTCAGCCATCTTGTGTCTAGTCAGGCCTAGTGGGAGCTCCCAGGACAGAGACATAGGCTGCGTCCCAAATGGCTCTCCAATTCCCTATATAGTGCACTACTTTTGACCAGGGCACGTAGGTGATATATAGGGGATAGGGTGCCATTTGGGATGCAGATAGATAGAGGGACCGAGGCTAGGAGGCGGGTCAGTCGCTCCCCATATTGAGCCGATGAATAATTCAGAACAGGGACAGTCCACTAGTGTAGCAGACAGTATGAACCCTCTCTCTGGAGACACACCATTGGTGCTCATTAAGTCCTGTGGATGGACTGAACTAGAGTCTTCTTCTGGTTCGCTCTTTCTACCTCCCTCCATTCCTCTCTCTCTCTCTCTCTCTCTCTCTCACTCTTCCTCTCTCACACACATCATCTCTCTGTCACTCTTTCTCTCTCTCTCCATGACAGAGACAACAATGGGTCTGTTCTCTAGCTGGCAGTGGAACTGAGAGGTTATGGACCCAGGTATTGTGCCTCAGGCAGTGGTCAGAGTTCACAATGAGGGATTTGCACAACAGACTTTCATGGGCACCATGAACTTGCATTCATTTTGTCTACAGTGATGTAAAATGGAGGATACAATATAGTGCTTCTACATCTGCATTGCTTACTGTTTGGGGTTTTAGGCTGGTTTTCTGTATAGAACTTTGTGACATCTGCTGATGTAAAAAGGGCTTTATAAATACATTTGATTGATTTATTGATTGGTTATAAGCCATCACCCACTTCACAAAAATAACTGTTCAAATATAAAATGCATCGATTCCAAAGTAGGTTCTTCATTAGTGACTGTTTTGTCCGTTTGGTCATTTTAGTCATGATTGCATTTGATTCGTTCGCACTTCTACAATTCTACATGGAGATTTCTATCGATGAATAAATGGAAGTTAACTGCTCCCTCTGACTTCTTGAGAGTAGATGAATGCCCGAGCAGTTCAGTTTGGCTCAGTTCTGCTGCCAGGCAGCTGCTAGTTTGTATGCCACCCTGTTCTCTCTGTCACTGCCACACATTCAGCTGTTTTCACTTCCCCTGGCCGTATCTCCTTTACTATCTTCATAGGGTGGTGTTGGTCCATTATGGTTGGGACAGCCACAGATTTTTAATTAACTTTGATTTAATCAGCCCAAATGAGACCAGGGTCTCATTTTCAATGGTGCCCTGAGACAATAACTATAACAAGTTACATTACATTAGAACATCACTTACATCACAGCCATCATAAACAAGTTATTAAATCAATCAATCGAAACAATTGGGCTGAATCGTTATAGCATTGTGTATGTGTGCCAACATAATCCTCTCAACAAGCCCATTCTCTCTCTCTGTTATCGCCCTGAGAATCTGCTTTAATGTCCCAACTGCAGCTCCTTATCAGAGGGAACAAGCTGACAGAGAACAGACGACCTCGCGGTCGGCCTAGGCCAAGTGATGAAGGGATTTTGGTGTCGGTTGATGTGTCCCAAATGGCACAATATTCCCTATATAGTGCACTACTTTTGGACCCTGGTCCTATTGGCCCTGGTCTAAAGTAGTCCACTGTGTAGGGAATAGGGTGCCCTTTGGGACATAGCCACTGTCTAGTACTGCAATACACAGTATTACCCATCACACTGAAAACCAACAGGTCTGCTCCACATGAAATCACTATGACGACTATGGGGTTTAACTAGACATACTACTGCTCATGCTCCCAGGTGATTTGATTTATAATAACGTTTCCACCCTTAGGTCTTCATCAGGCATTTAACTAGACACAGACATATGGTGGTGGTAAACAACTTTGCTGTGCTGCTGATGTACTGGGTGACTTGTGTGCTGGTCCGTGTTGGCATGGTGGTGCCAGGCCCAGGCAGACAGACAGGAGGACAGCCAGGGAGGCAGCGCAGACAGACAGGAGGACAGCCAGGCAGGCAGCGCAGACAGACAGGAGGACAGCCAGGCAGGCAGCGCAGACAGACAGGAGGACAGTCAGGCAGGCAGCGCAGAGAGACAGGAGACTGGGGTTGTTTCATGGGCCTCGCTGAGCAAAGAGAGACAAGTAGAACAGATGGGGGCTGTGTGTGTGTGTGTGTGTGTGTGTGTGTGTGTGTGTGTGTGTGTGTGTGTGTGTGTGTGTGTGTGTGTGTGTGTGTGTGTGTGTGTGTGTGTGTGTGTGTGTGTGTGTGTGTGTGTGTGTGTGTGTGTGTGTGTGTGTGTGTGTGTGTGTGTGTGTGTGTGTGTGTGTGTGTGTGTGTGTGTGTGTGTGTGTGTGTGTGTGTGTGTGTGTCCGTGTCCGTGTCCGTGTCCGTGTCCATGGCTCAGCCCCCAGCTCTCCCTGGGAGATAGAGTGGGATGGTAGGTCCTGCTCCATTAGTCTGGACACTGAGGAACACTGGGAGAGCCAGGAGTCAGGGCTGATTGAGGGCTAGGGGCCGAGAGGCTGTGGCAGGGACACACACACACACACGCAGCCACACACACTCACACTCACACACTCAGGGCTGGGGGCCGAGGGCTGTGGCATGCCACTGTGGATGGATGAGCAGCAGAGCTAAATACTGCCCCCAGCTCCTCACTGAGTGACAGCCCGTTGGCAGCGATGCCACTGGAAGATGTATAGCAGTTTGGCATTGACTTCTAGGGAGGGAGCCAGTCCTTGCTGGGTCATATTTCTTCAGCTATTTACTGGAAGAGCTGCCCAGGTATTGACTTGGCAGGAAGGGAAGACGCCCGTGCAGGGAAATTTAGTATTCTTACTGTTGTATTGTATTGTGTAAGTTTAGTATTGTTAGGTTTTTCATCTGCATGCAGTTTTTGTAGGGATGTTGAAGTTTTTCTATATTATCAGTATCATTCCTTTCCAGGCTGTTGTTTATGATCTCACATCAAATCTACTGCAGCCCCTCTCTCTCTCTCTCTCTGTTCTGCTGGCCAGTACTGGGTTGGGTTGACAGAGTAATGAAGTATCAGCCTCTCTCTTTCTCTGTGCTCCCTAGCTCTCATTGACTATGCATGTTGCACATCATCCATTTTTCCATCTTTCCAAAATAACACAGACGGCTCATTTACACCTGAGTGAGCCGTTGACAATGGGTGCTCAATCTGGCCCTTAGAGAACAGAGTGCTACAGAGCCTTCTCATCTTCCCCAGCACCCTCCCTGCAACAAAGAGCTGCTTAATTAGCATGCATTAATTTCACTGCTGTACCCATCTAATGCACAACCACTTTTGTCGGCGCCTCATCAAAGAAATAGCTAATTACCTTATAATGTCAGAATGGCGGCCGAGCGACACGCCTTTCAAAAAGCAGTTCAAAGAAGACGGAGGACAGGAGATAGGAGAGTGGTCAGGTTTGGGTCAAGGGAGAAATATTTGTTTTGGGTTAGATCAGGGGTGTCAAACATACAGCCCATGGTTTGAGTAAAAAATAAAACATATATAGTACCAGTCAAAAGTTTGGACACACCTACTCATTCACACCTACTCATTCCAGGGCTTTTCTTTATTTTTACTATTTTCTACATTGTAGAATAATAGTGAAGACATCAACACTATGAAATAACACATATGGAATCATGTAGTAACTAAAAAAGTGTTAAACAAATCCAAATGTATTTTACATTTGAGATTCTTTATAGTGCGCGACGTAGGTGGCTCTGGTCAAAAGTAATGCACTATATAGGGAATAGGGTGCCATTTTGGATGCACACAAGGCCCATCTTGGACCACCAAGGATGTCCAATTGAACAATAATACACACTTTTATTTTGTTATCAGATATTGTTCTGAAATTGTTTAATTTAAACCAACCTGTTGTTGCATTGAGGCTATAAGAAACGTTAGGAGGCTATAAGAAATGTTAGGCCTATGTTTATTTGTCAGTACCTGTGGTCTAGCTAACTGACAATTTTATTTTGTTGCTTTATCTGCAACTTCTGGTCACCATTCAAGTGGATGTCACACATTCATTCAATGGTGTCGAACTAAGGAAAAATGGGTTGCTCTTGGCCTTGGCACTTTGTTGTTAACATTATTTTGAGGTTATCTCTTGCCAAGACCCTCTTATCATTTCTAATCTACACAATAGCCATCCCCAGTACTGCAGACTGGAGTTGGGCTTGTGTCTGCTGCACTTCACTAGTTGGTAAACAGCCTCATGAATGTCAGGGGATGCTTCCCAAATGGTACCCTATTCCCTTTATAGTGCACTACTTTTGGTTTTTTAACATTTTTTAAAGGGTATAGGGTGCATTTTGGGACAGCCCCAGAGAGTTAATGAAATGTCATCAGGCCTTTAGCTGCAGCAAAACCGTTTCAACAAAACACTTTCCATTTGACAGACCACATGAAGACACACCACAACTATCCAGCCCTGTTTGTGTGTTTTACAAGGTAGGGGAATCAAACATGTTTTGAAATTTTCAATCAAATTGAATTATAGTGAAGACGTGTGGGTTGCCACTACCCTGCACCCAAACACCCTCTGAGTCCTCATAATGATAGATGGGTTGCGTCTAGCCAATTAGATAAGTGGGAAGTAGG
>NC_140000.1:5379279-5440146 GCF_964263955.1 Coregonus lavaretus | reverse complement strand
TGATTGGCTGACTTGCTTAAACAAATGTGCTTTCTACTGACAATTGAGATGTACAAACAATGGCATAAGGGGACGACAAGCGGATAAGAGGCAATCCGTGATTTCGATTAAGACATTAATGAGTGAGCTAGGACAGACGTAGTCAATATAACTATTTGTTCAGCACTTTTGAATTGTACAGCGACAGAATTCAGAACATGGGCCATTCTTACAGTGTTCTCCTTGTACACCAAGTCAGAACTGTAGGATAAATAAAGGGGGCATATAAGCAGACAATGAAAGCTCTTACAATATTCAATGATTACATTTCTCTAAAACAGGTTATAGGCTACAGTATGAAAATGTATGCACTCACTATAACTGTAAGTCGCTCTGGATAAGAGCGTCTGCTAAATGACTAAAATATAAATGTAATGTGCACCACCAAGTCAGAACATTAGGCGAAATGAAGAGGGAAAAATATACCAAATTATTAGAGTGAGGCACATGGGCTACTAACAGCTTACTACACAACACACACTTAGTATTACTTTCTTAGCTACAGTATACATATCTCCCTGGCATATTACATCATTTATGCAGCAGCATACAATACATTTTTGGACTCACCTTGTTGTGCTGTGCTTCACTTGGCGCGGCGGTCCTTCGTGGGCAAATTTTGTCATCAAACTTTGTCATCAAAGTCTGGCATTCTCTGGATTTATGGTGCTTTTAAGACAACTGGGAACTTGGAAAAAAACAAGATCGAATTATGATGACGTCAGTGATCTTCCGGTCGTTGCTCTAGAAAGAGGCCCGAGTTCCCGATTTACAATTACGAGTTAGATGACCGTTCAAAACGTATTTTCCCAGTCAGAGCTCGTTTTTCCCCGAGTTCCCAGTTGTCTTGAACTCACTGGTCAGATTTCGCAGTTCCTGAGTAACAGTTGTTTTGAGCGCGGCACAAATCATGCTTCATTAACTGCATGGCCAATGTTAAATGTATATAATTTTAAGCTTGGAAAAGATACCCTTAATCCCAGACTTGGGAGCACACAGCCACTCCACTGAATAGCAGGCTAGTGATTGCATTGCAATGCTTGCAGTTAGCCACTGATTCCTTCCAAACCACTCATTGTTGAATTTGCGATTTCCAATTTGTTGTGTAATGTTTATGTCCAATGGCCGATGAACACCGATACATTTTATCTATAATTTCACTTCATTATTTCTCGAAGATGACTGCTAGCTAAGATTTTGAAAGTATGATGTTGACATGATTAGTCCAATCAAAGCTACTGTAGATATAACGTGATTTGACGTCATTTAATCTGTGGCCAATGACCTTGAGCCTTCTTGGTGGGCACTTCTAATGTAACTCTAAGGCAGCACCAAAGGGGCTTGAATTTTCGAGCTCTACCCTTAGACTTGGCGGTGACATAGTGTCCCCATGAATGACAGAACACTGAGCCAATCACGGCGAACTAGAGAACATTACCAACCCCTACGCGGCTGCCCCACCACCACAGAAAGCACTGAGCTAGGCTGAAACACCTGCATTTTGGAGCTGCCTTACTCAAGAAAGCAAAAAAGAGACCAAGTTTGTATGCGGCTTTATTAACTCAATGATTTTGTACATTGTTTGCAAACTGATATGTGACACTATCAATGGCAAATAACATGCAAAAAAGGCAAGCCAACACGTTTATTTTAGCTAAAAATGTGCTCTCCTCTTTCTTTCTCTCTCCCATGTTCTCTCCTCTCTCTCTCTCTCTCTCTCTCTCTCTCTCTCTCTCTCCCATGTTCTCTCCTCTCTCTCTTTCTCTCTCTCCCATGTTCTCTCCTCTCCCATGTTCTCTCCTCTCTCTCTTTCTCTCTCCCATGTTCTATCTTTCTCTTTCTCTCTTTCCCATGTTCTCTCCTCTCTCTCTTTCTCCCATGTTCTCTCCTCTCTCTCTCTCTCTCTCTCCCATGTTCGCTCCTCTCTCTCTTTCTCTCTCTCCCATGTTCTCTCCTCTCTCTCTTTCTCTCTCTCCCATGTTCTATCTTTCTCTTTCTCTCTTTCCCATGTTCTCTCCTCTCTCTCTTTCTCCCATGTTCTCTCCTCTCTCTCTCTCTCTCTCTCTCTCCCATGTTCGCTCCTCTCTCTCTTTCTCTCTCTCCCATGTTCTCTCCTCTCTCTCTTTCTCTCTCTCCCATGTTCTCTCCTTTCTCTCTTTCTCTCTCTCCCATGTTCTCTCCTCTCTCTCTTTCTCTCTCCCATGTTCTATCTTTCTCTTTCTCTCTCTCCCATGTTCTCTCTCTCCCACGATCTCTCTCTCCCATGTTCTCTCTCTCTCCCTCTCCCATGTTCTCTCCTCTCTCTCTTTCTCTCTCCCATGTTCTATCTTTCTCTTTCTCTCTCCCATGTTCTCTCTCTCCCATGTTCTCTCCTCTCTCTTTCTCTCTCTCCCATGTTCTCTCCTCTCTCTATTTCTCTCTCCCATGTTCTCTCTTTTTCTTTCTCTCTCCCATGTTCTCTCTCTCTCCCATGATCACTCTCTCCCATGTTCTCTCTCTCTCCCATGTTCTCTCTCTCTCTCCCATGTTCTCTCTCTCTCCCATGTTCTCTCTCTCTCTCCCATGTTCTCTCTTTCTCCCATGTTCTCTCTCTTTCTCTCTCTCCCATGTTCTATCTTTCTCTTTCTCTCTCTCCCATGTTCTCTCTCTCTCCCATGTTCTCTCTCCCACATGTTCTATCTCCTCTCTCTTTCTCTCTCTCCCATGTTCTCTCTCTCTCCTATGTTCTCTCTCTCTCTCCCATGTTCTCTCTCCCCCCATGTTCTCTCTCTCTCCCATGTTCTCTCTCTCTCCCCTGTTCTCTCTCCCTCCCATGTTCTCGCTCTCTCCCATGTTCTTTCTATCTCCCATGTTCTCTCTCTCCCATTGACTCTCTCTCCTATGTTCTCTCCCTCCCATGATCCCTCTCCCCATGTTCTCTCTCTCTCTTTTTCTCTCCCATGTTCTCTCTCTCTCCCATGTTGTCTCTCTCCCATGTTCCCTCTCCCCATGTTCTCTCTCTCTCCCATGTTCTCTCTCTCTCCCATGTTCTCTCTCCCTCCCATGTTCTCTCTCTCTCCCATGGTCTCTCTCTCTCCCATGTTCTCTCCCTCCCATGTTCCCTCTCCCCATGTTCTCTCTCTCCCATGTTCTCTCTCTCTCCCATGTTCTCTCTCCCTCCCATGTTTTCTCTCTCTCCCATGTTCTCTCCTCTCTCTCTTTCTCTCTCCGATGTTCTATCTTTCTCTTTCTCTCTCTCCCATGTTCTCTCTCTCCCATGATCTCTCTCTCCCATGTTCTCTCTCTCTCCCATGTTCTCTCCTCTCTCTCTTTCTCTCTCCCATGTTCTATCTTTCTATTTCTCTCTCTCCCATGTTCTCTCCTCTCTCTCTCTCTCCCATGTTCTCTCCTCTCTCTATTCCTCTCTCCCATGTTCTCTCTTTTTCTTTCTCTCTCCCATGTTCTCTCTATCTCTCCCATGATCTCTCTCTCCCATGTTCTCTCTCTCTCCCATGTTTTCTCCTCTCTCTTTCTCTCTCTCCCATGTTCTCTCTCTCCCATGTTCTCTCTCTCTCCTCCCATGTTCTCTCTTTCTCACATGTTCTCTCTTTCTCTCTCTCCCATGTTCTATCTTTCTCTTTCTCTCTCTCCCATGTTCTCTCTCTCTCCCATGTTCTCTCTCCCCATGTTCTGTCTCCTCTCTCTTTCTCTCTCTCCCATGTTCTCTCTCTCTCCCATGTTCTCTCTCCCCCATGTTCTCTCTCCTCTCTCTTTCTCTCTCTCCCATGTTCTCTCTCTCTCCCATGTTCTCTCTCTCTCCCCTGTTCTCTCTCCCTCCCATGTTCTCTCTCTCTCCCATGTTCTTTCTCTCTCCCATGTTCTCTCTCTCTCCCATGTTCTCTCTCTCCCATGTTTCCTCTCTCCCATGTTCTCTCTCTCCCATGTTCTCTCTCTCTCCCATTGACACTCTCTCCCATGGTCTCTCTCTCTCCCATGTTCTCTCCCTCCCATGTTCTCTCTCTCCCCTGTTCAATCTCCCTCCCATGTTCTCTCTCTCTCCCATGTTCTTTCTATCTCCCATGTTCTCTCTCTCCCATTGACTCTCTCTCCCATGTTCTCTCCCTCCCATGTTCCCTCTCCCCATGTTCTCTCTCTCTCTTTCTCTCTCCCATGTTCTCTCTCTCTCTCCCATGTTCTCTCTCTCCCATGTTCCCTCTCCCCATGTTCTCTCTCGCCCATGTTCTCTCTCCCTCCCATGTTCTCTCTCTCTCCCATTGACTCTCTCTCTCCCATGTTCTCTCACTCCCATGTTCCCTCTCCCCATGTTTTCTCTCTCCCATGTTCTCTCTCTCCCATGTTCTCTCTCTCTCCCATGTTCTTTCTATCTCCCATGTTCTCTCTCTCCCATTGACTCTCTGTCCCATGTTCTCTCCCTCCCATGTTCTCTCCCTCCCATGTTCCCTATCTCCCATGTTCTCTCTCTCTCTCCCATGTTCTCTCTCTCTCCCATGTTCCCTCTCCCCATGTTATCTGTCTTTCTCTCTCTCCCATGTTCTCTCTCTCTCCCATGTTCTCTTTCTACTATGTTCTCTCTTTACTATGTTCTCTCTCTGATATGTTCTCTCTCCCATTCTCTCTCCCTCCCATGTTCTCTCCCTCCCATGTTCTCTCTCTCTCCCATGTTCCCTCTCCCCATGTTCTCTCGCTCTCTTTCTCTCTCTCCCATGTTCTATCTTTCTCTTTCTCTCTCCCATGTTCTCTCTCTCTCCCATGTTCTCTCTCTCTCCCATGTTCTCTCTCCCCCCATGTTCTCTCTCCCATGTTCTCTCTCTCTCCCCTGTTGTCTCTCCCTCCCATGTTCTCTCTCTCTCCCATGTTCTTTCTATCTCCCATGTTCTCTCTCTCCCATTGACTCTCTCTCCCATGTTCTCTCCCTCCCATGTTCCCTCTCCCCATGTTCTCTCTCTCTTTCTCTCTCCCATGTTCTCTCTCTCTCCCATGTTCTCTCCCTCCCATGTTCCCTCTCCCCATGTTCTCTCTCTCCCATGTTCTCTCTCTCCCATGTTCTCTCTCCCTCCCATGTTCTCTCTCTCTCCCATTGACTCTCTCTCCCATGGTGACTCTCTCCCATGGTCTCTCTCTCTCCCATGTTCTCTCCCTCCCCATGTTCCCTCTCCCCATGTTCTCTCTTTCATGTTCTCTCCCTCCCATGTTCCCTCTCCCCATGTTCCCTCTCCCCATGTTCCCTCTCTCCCATGTTCTCTCTCCCTCCCATGTTCTCTCTCTCCCATGTTCTCTCTCTCTCCCATGTTCTCTCTCCCTCCCATTGACTCTCTCTCCCATGGTCTCTCTCTCTCCCATGTTCTCTCCCTCCCATGTTCCCTCTCCCCATGTTCTCTCTATCCCATGTTCTCTCTCTCTCCCATGTTCTCTCTCTCTCCCATGTTCTCTCTCCCGCCCATGTTCTCTCTCTCTCTCCCATGTTCTCTCTCTCTCCCATGTTCTCTCTCTCTCCCATGTTCTCTCTCCCGCCCATGTTCTCTCTCTCTCTCCCATGTTCTTTCTATCTCCCATGTTCTCTCTCTCCCATTGACTCTCTCTCCCATGTTCTCTCCCTCCCATGTTCCCTATCTCCAATGTTCTCTCTCTCTCTCCCATGTTCCCTCTCTCTCCCATGTTCCCTCTCCCCATGTTATCTCTCTTTCTCTCTCTCCCATGTTCTCTCTCTCTCCCATGGTCTCTCTCTAATATGTTCTCTCTCCCATTCTCTCTCTCTCCCATGTTCTCTCCCTCCCATGTTCCCTCTCTACCATGTTCCCTCTCCCCATGTTCTCTCTTTCTCTCTTCCATGTTCTCTCTCTCTCCCATTGACTCTCTCCCATGTTCTCTCTCTCTCCCATGGTCTCTCTCTCTCCCATGGTCTCTCTCCCTCCCATGTTCTCTCTCTCTCCCATGTTCTTTCTATCTCCTATGTTCTCTCTCTCTCCCCCATTGACTCTCTCTCCCATGTTCTCTCCCTCCCATGTTCTCTCTCTCTCTCCCATGTTCTCTCTCTCTTATGTTCTCTCTCTCTCCCATGGTCTCTCTCCCATGTTCTCTTTCTACTATGTTCTCTCTTTCTCTCCCTCCCATGTTCCCTCTCCCCATGTTCTCTCTCTCTCCCATGTTCTCTCCCTCCCATGTTCTCTCTCTCTCCCATGTTCTCTCTCTCTCCCATGGTCTCTCTCCCTCCCATGTTCTCTCTCTCTCCCATGTTCTCTCTCTCTCCCATGTTCTCTATCTTTCCCATGTTCCCTCTCTCCCATGTTCCCTCTCTCCCATGTTCTCTCTCCCATGTTCTCTCTCTCCAATGTTCCCGCTCTCCCCATGTACTCTTTCTCCCATGTTCTCTCTCTCCCATGTTCTCGCTCTCTCCCATGTTCTCTCTATCTCCTATGTTCTCTCTCTCTCCCCCATTGACTCTCTCTCCCATGTTCTCTCCCTCCCATGTTCTCTCTCTCTCTCCCATGTTCCCTCTCTCCCATGTTCCCTCTCTCCCATGTTCCCTCTCTCCCATGTTCTCTCTCTCTCCCATGTTCTCTCTCTTATGTTCTCTCTCTCTCACATGTTCTATTTCTACTATGTTCTCTCTTTACTATGTTCTCTCTCTAATATGTTCTCTCTCCCATTCTCTCTCTCTCCCATGTTCTCTCTCCCATTCTCTCTCTCTCCCATGTTCTCTCCCTCCCATGTTCTCTCCCTCCCATGTTCCCTCTCCCCATGTTCTCTCTCTCCCATGTTCCCTCTCCCCATGTTCTCTCTCTCCCATGTTCTCTATCTTTCCCATGTTCTCTCTCTCCCATGTTCCCTCTCTCCCATGTTCCCTCTCTCCCATGTTCCCTCTCTCCCATGTTCTCTCTCTCCCATGTTCTCTCTCCCATGTTCTCTCTCTCCAATGTTCCCGCTCTCCCCATGTACTCTTTCTCCCATGTTCTCTCTCTCCCATGTTCTCGCTCTCTCCCATGTTCTCTCTCTCTCCCATGTTCTCTCTATCTCCCATGTTCTCTCCCATGCTGTCTCTCCCATGTTCTCTCTCTCCCATGTTCCCTCTCCCCAAGTTCTCTCTCTCCCATGTTCTCTCTCTCTCCCATGTTCTCTCTCTCCCATGTTCTCTCTCTCTCCCATGTTCTCTCTCGCTCCCATGTTCTCTCTCCCTCCTATGTTCTCTCTATCCCATGTTCTCTCCCTCCCATGTTCTCTGTCTCTCATGTTCTCTGTCTCTCCCATGTTCTCTCTCCCTCCCATGTTCTCTCATCCTCCCATGTTCTCTGTCCCTCCCATGTTCCCTCTCTCTCTCTCCCATGTTCCCTCTCTCTCTCCCATGTTCCCTCTCCCCAAGTTCTCTCTCTCCCATGTTCTCTCTCTCTCCCATGTTCTCTCTCCCTCCCATGTTCTCTCGCTCCCATGTTCTCTCTATCCCATGTTCTCTCCTCCTCCCATGTTCTCAGTCTCTCCCATGTTCTCTCTCTCTCTCCCATGTTCTCTCTTTCCCATGTTTTCTCTCTCTCCCATGTTCTCTCTCCCTCCCATGTTCTCTCTCTCCCTCCCATGTTCTCTCTCTCCCATGTTCTCTCTCTGTCATGTTCTCTCTCGCTCCCATTGACTCTCTCTCCCATGGTCTCTCTCCCTCCCATGTTCTCTCTCTCTCCCATGTTCTCTCTCCCTCCCATGTTCTCTCTCTCTCTCCCATGTTCCCTCTCTCCCATGTTCTCTCTCTCTCCCATGTTCTCTCTCTCTTATGTTCTCTCTCTCTCCCATGTTCTCTTTCTACTATGTTCTCTCTTTACTATGTTCTCTCTCTAATATGTTCTCTCTCCCATTCTCTCTCTCTCCCATTCTCTCTCCCTCCCATGTTCTCTCCCTCCCATGTTCCCTCTCCCCATGTTCCCTCTCCCATGTTCCCTCTCCCCATGTTCTCTCTCTCCCATGTTCCCTCTCTGCTATGTTCCCTCTCTCCCATGTTCCCTCTCTCCCATGTTCTCTCTCTCCAATGTTCCCGCTTTCTCCCATGTTCTCTCTCTCCCATGTTCTCTCTCTCTCCCATGTTCTCTCTCTCCCATGTTCCCTCTCTCCTATGCTGTCTCTCCCATGTTCTCTCTCTCCCATGTTCCCTCTCCCCAAGTTCTCTCTCTCTCTCCCATGTTCCCTCTCCCCAAGTTCTCTCTCTCCCATGTTCTCTCTCTCTCCCATGTTCTCTCTCCCTCCCATGTTCTCTCTCTCCCATGTTCTCTCTCGCTCCCATGTTCTCTCTATCCCATGTTCTCTCCCTCCCATATTCTCTGTCTCCCATGTTCTCTCTCCCTCCCATGTTCTCTCCTCCTCCCATGTTCTCTGTCTCTCCCATGTTCTCTCTTTCCCATGTTTTCTCTCTCTCCCATGTTCTCTCTCGCTCCCATGTTCTCTCTCCCTCCTATGTTCTCTCCCTCCCATGTTCTCTCTCTCCCATGTTCTCTGTCTCTCCCATGTTCTCTCTCCCTCCCATGTTCTCTCCTCCTCCCATGTTCTCTCTCTCTCTCCCATGTTCTCTCTTTCCCATGTTTTCTCTCTCTCCCATGTTTTCTCTCTCTATTTTCTCTTTTTCTCCATCTATCTACTTATGGCTCTCCCTGTCACACACACACACGGATTGGAAGAAAGCCACAGCAACGTAAACATACTCAGGCTCAGATGAGGACCATATTTATTGTCAGGTGTTTAGAAGCTGTTCCTGCTGTGATTGTCTGCTATTTTAAGCCTCCATCTCTCCAATTTGTCTGCTGCACGGCACGCAACCGACTTTCTCCCACGTTTGTGCAGCGCTGACAACTGTAGCCAAGCATAGTTCTTCAGTGACTCGCTTAGTCTGACAGTGTTTAATAGCATGCAAAGGAAAGGTATGCTGCTTTCTAATGCAGCCTTGTTACCCAGCCAGGATCTTTCAGGAAAAGGGGATTGTGTCATCTACTAGCCACCTACTGGTAATAATATAGTCCTCTTGGATAGTGTTCTCAGTGTGGATACTAAGAATAGGACCAGGGAAGAAGAGGGAACCTGGAAATGCTAGCCTATTTCTTATTGCATTATGAAATCCGTAAAAAAAATATACACAGTATTGTTGTGGAGAATAGCATGGGGTTGTAGGCAACTGGGGTATTATAGCATTATTACAGCGGATAGAATTAGGGGACGAGGGAGCAGCTCAGGATAATTAGGGAAAGTCTCTCCTTTGAGGTACATAACCCTGTTGCCTGGCAACGGGCGGTACTTTGCTGGCGGAGAGCGGAAGGAGCCGGCGATGTCATAGGAGATTACAATGAAAATCTATTTGCAGCTTCATAAACTCTGCAGCGTAATTACCCCCACTAGTTGGCTTAGTCCTCCAGATGCATTAAACACGGACGCCTTGTCATCACCTTTCCATCCCACTAAAAGAGCAGCTCACATACAAGGCCACGAGGACCACTGACAACTCAATGACTCACCCTCTAGGCAGCACCTCTCTGGGTTGAGATGGTCTGAGAGAGAGGGTATCAAGAAAGACCAGAGCATTGCCCTGAACTGAAGTAGCATTGAAGCAGAGAAGTGGGATCCAGAACTTTTCTCACCCAGAGGATTGGAAAGTGAGAAGTCGGCTTTTGGGTCTTGGGTGGCAGGTTGCTGGCGGGCTGTATCCATTGCAGCTAAGACCATCCTCAAGCAAAGTTTGCGGCAGATTCTAATATGTGCTCAGCCTTAATCCCAAACCTATCTCCCCTCTTTGACCCTGCTGTGTTTCAAGCTGTGAAGCAATGGAGCCTTGCGTCCCAGTCTCCCAGACTGCATCACTCACCTCACCTGGTGGCCCAGTTCAGGGAGACAGGAGAGACTAGAGACCCTGGCTGCCTTGGTTGGAGGAGCTCCGTAGCTCCAGGCTCCATTGTCAGAGAGATGGTACTGAGATCCCCCCCTGGCCCTGGCTCCATAACCCCTGTACCAGGTTACACTCCCTCTCAGCCCCCTTTGTCTCTGCCTGCATGCCTGGACTCAGGCTTTACACACTAAGCTGGAGATCACAGACAGAAACACTAAACCCTCTCTCTCTCCTTTCTCTCCTGTCAAGTGGGAAACAGTCCTTGGCTGCATTGTCTCCCTTACCTCTCTCTGTTCCTGAGCTGGACTAAGAAGATGTTATTACATGCAAAAGGCTCTTGTTGTAATGAAGCACCTGCTCCAGATATAAATCACCATAGGGGCAGCTCTTTGTCGCCCTGCTGCTGTTGATTTTCCAATGTAACGTCAGACGTCTACTCTAGTCTAGCTAACTCCTGTGAACCAGAACTGGGTTCAGATAGGATTTGTTTTCTTTCAAATACTTTAGCGGAGCTTGATTGAGCTTGCCTGGCGCAATGGAACCAATGGAATAGTACCAAAAGTTTTCAGAACCCTGACCATCTGGCTCTCCAGGCAGGCTCAATCGAACACTAAAGTATTTGAAAGAAGAAGAAAAAAGTATTTGAACCCAGGTTTGCTGCGGTCCTGTGATGTAGAAGGGGGCCTTTAAAAGCTTGTGGAGCAGCGAGCTGAAGGCTGGAGCCTCTAATGTAACAGTAGGCAGGGGAGGGAACGCACAACACCTGTTTTCCATTAGCACACAGACATTCCTCCTTTATCTACCTCCATTTTGTGTGTGCCCCAATGTAGGCTAGCTTTTAAAGCTCCAGTGAGTGAATTATTGTCTGTTCGTGCAATAGTAGCTAGGCCTGGCTACATCCTAAGACATATAGCCCCAAGGCTATATGAGTTGTGAAACCTGATCCATTGTTTTTGTAGTGTGTACTTTGTCATTCTGTCTTTGTTTTTCCCAGATCCCAGCTACTACAGACAGTTTGTGGTGCGGCTCGGCTGAGGGTCAAGAGCTGGTCCATGTTCTTCAGAGACTGAGTCATTCTGCCAGGTGTGTATTCCACAGACTCTCTCCACTCTGATCTTTCTCTAGAACTCCAGCTTTGTCCTCGGGGCTCTGCTTTGATCCATTCATGTGGGAGGCCAAGGCAGGGTTGTGCGATGAAAGATTCCTTGAGCCCGTTGCGTCTCGAACTGGGGATAGTGGCCCATTGTTGGGCTGCTAGAGGCCTCACTCCTCCCTCCACTCCTCTTTCTGAAATGGAAAAACAATCCCTTTGAAGTTGCCTAGCCAGGCTTATGAAGCAGAGCTTTGGACAATATTGGGGTTTGGGGCAAAGTGGCGGTGAAATTCCAAACTTCTCTCCCTGTGTGACTACGTCACCGCCTCGCTCACAATGGCAACCAAGGGGAATTTATTTTATTTTGAGATCCTTAAAAGGGGCAATCAGCAGTTGTTACATTTAAAAATATATATGTAACCATTGATTCTTGAAGAATAGATCTTATGCCTCATGAGCTTTGTTCTAACTCGTACCCCATCAAAACCCAAAATATAAGCGAGTTTTACTTAGTTTGTAAACAAACACTATATAGCCTCAAAACATGGTTAAAACTATAATTTTGATAGACTGAGCTATGGATGCAAGGATTTACCATCTATGAATTTCAGTTTTTCACCGAACCAGGGGTGGGGAGGCTGCTTTGCTTTAACAGTAACAGAATGTTGTAGTGTGACAGCCAGGAGAGGTCTGGAGGTGCATCGTTTAACTATTTAGAAAGAAAACATATGGACATAACATAGGACTCTTATTGGGCAAGTCAGTCATTCAGTGGTCATGCTAATCAAAATTAACTCAAATGCGTCAACTACTACAAGTAGCCAAATTAAAACCAGGCCTTTAGAAGATGGGAGAAATGAGAAAGCTTTATCATGGAGACAGAAGTGTTGGAAATAGCAAACAGTAATTACTAGGAAAAATAGAATTTACTCTTGTAGCCTATATTCAATCTATTTATCAAGGCCTAGTTCTTCACAATTGAGTGCTCTGATCAAATTAACAGGAATGAGTTTAATGCCTTTATTAAAATCCTTGTCAGCCAGTTGAGGGTCAACTGGCTCATGTAATGGTTGTTAGGGAGGAGAAGAGGTCTTCACCAGATCTGTCCATTGTCCTCATCTCTTCCCAGGTCCCATGCCGATGTTGCCGTAGTTTCACTGGCAGCTGAGATCCTGACAGGGATTGGCTTCTAGAATGTCGATTCATCAGCAACAAGGGATTGTATTCTAGAAGGACCATGATTCACTTCAGTAATCAGCAACATCAACTGTGGCCCTATTATGGTGCCTTGTTTTGAAATGATATAGCTTTTATTTCTAATAAAACGATTTAATCCCTTGTGGTTTTGCTTTCCATTCTAATATTTCACTGTACAATAGTTTAAAATTAGACAATGCACGATGGCCTGTTCATCTAGAGTACAAACAAAAGGACACATTTGCACCCATGTAGCCTAACGAACTGTTACCTGAGAACTAGTCGGTTCCATAAACCACCAAGACAGCACTGAAATTAAAGTCCATTTTTATTGTTTAGCCATGTCATGACCATGTCTCCAATAAGCACAGCAGGCTACAATAATTAGGGATTCTTTTAACCTCCTTGAACAGCTATCAACTAAAAGACAGATTTTTTAAAAACTTACTCCGCTGCCCCCTCCCCCACAGACCCTTTGGAACAGTTGTGACACTACAAACAGTGCACAATTATTAAAGCAAGAAAATATTTGATATTTGGACCATTTCCAATTCTTGGTTTTATACAAAAGCTACACAATGTTACACTTGATCCGAATACAATTCAACTGATTAGTGTTCTACACCATAACTTGATCATTTTAAATTGGAGCATTACCACTATAACTTAACACTACAAGAGACTTAAAATGGATACAAATTACTGCAAAAAAAGAGATGAGTATAATAACGCAAGCTATATCAGTACCGTTACAGAGACTGAAGAAGAATCATACAAAATAAAATGTAAAAAAATACAGACGAGGGTTTTAAATTCCATCTTTAGATCCACTCTTGAGCGTCATTTTCGTCGAGTAACCCACTCCAGGAATTCCATTAACGCAGTTTTAACTCCCACAAAAGACCAGAACAAAGTTTTACTTCCACTCCACGTGTTCCCACAGGAAACTCAGCTTTTAGTAATGTGTCAGGCACTTTCTGAGATACTAGCCCACTTTCAAAAACCTCCCAGCAACTTCTCCAGCCAAATCACAATGCAGGTTCATTCAGATCAGACGATACACCTGGAGAGGCGGAGAGTAGAGGCACCAGCATTACTATGGGACCACACAGCATAAGGAGAAGCTAGAAGATCAGAGCTAGAAACTTCACACCCACATTAGTAGAAGTCCAAGCATGCACCAGCCTGTAATCCCCAAACACACAGCCGTGGTGCCTAGTGTTAACAGAGCTCCTTACCTAAAAAGTAGTCTATTTACAGGTCAGTATCAAACCAAGCCAACTGATTGCTGTCGCCTGGGGGCAGCCCATCGATCAGGTCTTGGGCGTGGCCCAGGTCGGGCAGCCCGTCGACTGGGTATTCGGGGCCGGGGTGGTGGGCGCCCATGTCATGGTCCATCATGGAGTCCATGCCCATGGAGTCCTGCCCATATCCCCCAGAGTGGAAGGAGCGGTAGCTAGGGTCTGCCAATGGAAGTGATGGGGGTGAAGGGGAAGCATACACACTTGTTAGAGAGCAGATTAACACAAGCACCACACAGTAGTAGGATCAAAACAACCAATCATAATCCTCAGCCAATCACAGTTCCAATCCAGACAAAGCCACTAATTATTCATGGTTTCCAATCCAAACTACTTGGTCTGCAATCTAAAGCAGACTGCAGTGCTGCTGACCAGTTGCAAGTTTTCGCTAACTAGCACACTGGGCCTGGCAGGGAGTTAGTGTTGGGGTGGACTGGGCCTGGCAGGGAGTTAGTGTTGGGGTGGACTGGGCCTGGCAGGGAGTTAGTGTTGGGGTGGACTGGGCCTGGCAGGGAGTTAGTGTTGGGGTGGACTGGGCCTGGCAGGGAGTTAGTGTTGGGGTGGACTGGGCCTGGCAGGGAGTTAGTGTTGGGGTGGACTGGGCCTGGCAGGGAGTTAGTGTTGGGGTGGACTGGGCCTGGCAGGGAGTTAGTGTTGGGGTGGACTGGGCCTGGAGGAGCCCAGGTGCAGGCTGAGAGCTGCAGACCAGGACAGTACTAGGCATCATGAGACAGTGCTTACCTTCCTGACGGTAGCCCAGGGCATCTCCCTGAGCTCCGATGTCCAGGCCCAGATCTCCAGTCTAGAGAGAGAAGGAAACAGAACACACGATCAGGAACGAGGGTCACATCAGTGGACAGTAATCACTAAGGTGTTCTGTCATGGGATATAAACACTTCCTTAGTAAATACAGGGCTCTTGGCTCCTGATCCAGGCACAGTTGTAATACTTTAAAGTTATTTTAACGCATGACACTTCACGTAATTTGCCACGGCTCCCCAGCGTCTCCCAGGCTGCTTCCCAAATGGCACCCTATTCCCTTTATAGTGCACAACTTTTGACCACAGCCCTATGGGCCGTGGTGAACTATATAGGGAGCCATTTGAGACGCACCCCAGTGTGTGATGGCAGCAGACAGAAGTGATTAAACAGCCGCAGTACTATGTACCTCGTTCCAGGTCATAGGCTCCGTCCTGAACAGGGAGCTGGTGAGCTCCACAGACAGGCGCTTCTTATAGTCCTGGGGCTTGTCTTCAGACATACGGAACAGAACAGCAGCAGCATAGGTAGCTGAGGAGAGAACAGAGAAACATGGTTGAGTTGTCTCCCTTAACACAACCATCCATAGAAAGTCATGCACCAACGGCTAGCTAGACAGATCCTTCTGGACAGAGGCCTAAACCATAGATGTTCTAGAATTCACTTGATGTCATAGACCTGCATTGCTCTAGAATGGCAGCCATTTCTATGTATTTCTGAGGGCTAAATCATCCATAAGATAGCTCTGAGGAGCCAACGAATGAGAGATGGTTGTGGACCAAGGCCTGTTAACTCACCCACGCCCTCGTTCCTGGAGTGGAGCAGCTCTGTGAGGGGGGCGGTGGCGCCCTCAGCCTCGATGGCCTCCGCTGCCTCCTTGTCCTGGGCCAACTCACACAGAACTCCTGCAGCCACACGCTGAATGTTCTCAATGGGAGAGTACAACAGCTGCGCAACAAGAGGGGAGGAAGTCACGAGTCGCAAAGATCAGATAATTTTTTTTTTTTACACAAATTCTGTAGTTAAGTTGGTTAGTGGTCTTACCTGGACAAAGAGTGGAATGGTGTTGAGTCCTCTGATGACGATTCTGTTGTGAACATCTCTAGCCAGGATGTGCAGAGCTCCAGTACAGCCCTCCACGATCTCCTCCATACGAACTCCCTCCTGTGGTGCAGGACAACCGTTAGTTCAGAGACACTACAGAGCGCATTGGAGTAAACATCTGTGTGCTTATTGGGAGACAGGTGGAGGTGCACTGTGTAGAGGTGTGCGTCAAATCATTTTACCACTGTGGCATTTCATTTTCAGTGAGTCTTACCACAAACTGCTGCTGGGTGCCTCCCATGGAGGTGCGTCTCTGGGTGTCCTGGTGGGCTCTGACCAGCAGCTGCACCAGTCTGGGGATGGCTCCCTGCTCACGCAGAGGGGCGTGGTTGGCTGGACACAGAGCCAGGTTACGGATCAGACCCACTGTGGCCTGGAAGGAAAGCGAGGAGGAGATCACATTAACACCACTTCATTTAAATACACAAGTAGACATGCTGTTATTTCCAAGTTGGGGAACTCAGTCTACAGACAAAAATGTTATTCTGCTATCTTACACTGATGTGGAAACTGAAAACGTTGATTAAATTGGCCACATCTCCATTTTCATAAATAATTACCTTGATGAGAGGCCAGTGGGAGGGGGGGTGCAGCAGCTTCACCACCACAGGCAGGCCGTAGTGCAGCCGCACGGCATTCTGGGCCATCTCGGCGTCCTGGTGGCGGCTGGTGAGGTGGCGCAGGGCGCAGATGGCCGGCTCGGTGATGTCCTCGCGGTCTCCGGCACGCAGCACGGTACGGACCAGCGCCTCGATCCCGCCAACCTGGCACACCATCATCTTGTTCTTGTAGTTGTTGCAGGTGAGGTTAGACAGGATGCCGGCGGCACACGTCACCACGTTGATGTCATCAGAGCCCAGGAGCTGGACCAGGGTCCCCAGCAGACCTTCCATACCCTCCTGTTAGAGCAAAGGAACACAGAGGAATGTCACAGCCAGACCAACACACACCCAGCTAACCACCAGACAGCCTTACACTGCGTGCTCCTTTTCAGAGAGATGCTTACACTAATTCCTCTTCTTCAGGTGGGTTTAACACTTTACTTTAATGAGCCTTTAGTAAGTCAGCTGAACTCTAAGGGTAAGATGAGCTGGGCTGTAGATGAAGTTGGCTCGGACTAGCCGTAGCGCCAACACAGAAAGGCAGGAATGACTACTTTTACCTGCATCACATCTACTTCAGCTAAGGTCGTCTTCTCCATGGAAAAAGGCAGGGAGACAGAAAGAGAGCTCTTATGTAGGAAGAATTCAGGAAGGAAAGGTGTAGGAAAGAGGAACAGAGGTGTGCTAGTGGGGACAGTCCTCACCTGTTTGGTGGCAGCGTCTGAAAGGTTCCTGAGGGTCCACAGGCAGTTCTGGACCAGTCTCTGACTGGGGTCTGTGAGGTGAAGCCCAAGGGCTTGCATACCACCTGGAGAAACACACATTAGCCTTTAGCCCAGCTCGCTGGGAGTATCAATGGAGAGTTAACTGAACTAACGTGAGCAAGATAAAATGTACTGAGGCAGAATCAATAAAAAAAGGTCAATAAGAGGAAGTACATACCAGCCTCTACGATGGCAGGCTTGTTGCTGGAGCAGACAGAGAGCACTTTGAGAACTCTACTGGTAGTCCACAACAGCTTCTCGTATGTGTAGGTCCTCATGATGTTGACCAGGGCCTGAGGCCCGCCGCTGGCCAGGATGATAAGCTGGAGGGACAGAGGGTAGCATCAAAGATGCTTAAAATACACCAAGATGAATCACAATCAACGCCTAAATTAGGGGACGGAGCGAAGCATCAAAGATGTATAAAACCCAAGAGATCAGTAAATAAAACAAATTTAAAATCAGGAAGTTCATTACCTTGCTTTCTTGGTTGCCGTAGGCAAGGATCTGAAGACAATCTGTTGTGATGGCGAGGAATTTGACATTTGTCTTGTTGAGCAAGGCCACCATTTTCTGCAGGCCTCCGGCCAGGCGCACGGCCATCTTGGCACCCTCCTGATGGAGCAGCAGGTTGTGTAGGGTGGTGATGGCGTAGAACAGCACCGAGTCCACTGGGGACCTGAGGAGACAACACCAAACTACATGGCAGCAGGGACTAGCAAAAACATCAGTCTTAGAAGTACTTTAGGTTGGAAGGTACCAAAGGTTAACTGAAAACACAGGGAGGTAGCTGTAGTGACACTAATTCAGAGAAACAAGCTAAAGAAAATGAGGGGTGTTTGAGGGGGAACTGTTAGAGCAGAGTTTCCCCCAAGTCAGTCCTCGTGACCCCAAATCCATCTTAAAAACACAACTTCCTTAGAAACACTCAAGACAGGTTAGGTTACAGTCCGAGGGCTGACCGACATACCCGAGCATTTTGACGAGGGCGGGGATGCCCCCTGACTTGAAGATGGCCAGCAGACCCTCTCTGTGGTGGGACAGGTTGTGCAGGGTGCCGGCGGTGCAGCGGGCCGTTTCCACATCGTTGGTGTTCTGCATGGTGCGCACGATTGCCGACACCATCTGGGGGGAGCGCATGATGGCGTGGCGGCTAGCCTCCTTCTTGGACAGCTGGTGCACCATCACTGCAGCCTTGTTCACCACCACCTGGAGGAATGGAAGAGGTCAGGCCAGAACTCTATACAAGACCACAACACAGAACTCTATGGAGAGACTAGAACTGAACACCATTAGGTTAGGTGCATTTCCTAGTTGGTAGGGACCAAAGCGGGCCGGTTGTGGTTAGCTATATGCACCTGGTCCTCGTCGTTGAGTAGTTTGGTCAGCTCGGGGATGGCGCGCGTGGCCAGCTCGGCGTCATCCTGGTAATTGATGAGGTTCACCACGGCGTGCTTCAGCATCTGAGAGGGCTCAGCCAGCCGCTGCACGTTGGTGGGGTGGGCCCCATCGAACTGGGTGGAGGGGAGCTGCATGCCCTCGTCCAGGGTCTCTGGGAACATGGCTGCACGCACCCTCTGGGCTCTGGTCATGGCATACTGCCCGTCAATGTCTGGAGAAAGAGAGAGGGGTTAGGTCAGAGCCACTTCTCTAAAATGGTGGCCAGATTCCTCTAAAGAGGAGTCTGAGCCAAAAGCTGATGTTTGTCAGTAGAATGAAGCACTAACTACTATCTATTGACTTCATACCATGTGACATGTTCAAAATCCCAATCAAGCATTCCCATGGTATTGTAGTGTCATTTCATACCTGCCACTTGGTCTTGTGTGAAGGACTGAGAGAAGCCCTGCTCCCACTCGTACAGCACCTGGTTGTCCACATCCTCCTCCTCTGGGTTGCCCTTCCCGCTCAGGGAGGGGGCGGTGGTGGTTGCCCCAGAGTGGATACCAGAGTCCAGGTACGACTGCTGCTGCCAGTGGCTCACTGCAGCCTTCCGATCAGGCTCCATTGTCATGTCCAGCTCCATCAGATCAGCTAGACGTTAGAAAATAAACACCAGCATTAGGCTACCTGGAGGCAGTTCAACCAAAGAGGAAGACCGTCTGGAATTAAAATCAGGGGAAGCGATGTTTAAGTCATTCTAAAAAGGAAGGAGTCTAAAAACAGAATACTTACACTGGGAAGCCATGTTACTTTCAAAAACCACAGCCTGCACAGCTTCCAGATCTGAAAGTAACAGAACAGCAGAGGTCATTCATACAGTCATTTCCACCTCGAGATCATGCCAAAAACAAATACAGCACAAAGCAACCTTTTCATTGGACCAGCTAAATTCCAGCGTAGGGAAAAAACAGAATCAGGACTGCATTACCTAGACATCAAATGTACCGCTAACGTGGAGGATACATGTATGAAGCGCTAACTTTGCGGCTAAACTAATGCAGAGGCCAAATAAAAAATGTTTTGTGGAGAATAGGAGAGGTATTGAATGGGGGGGGGGGGGGGGCTTCAAAGAGACAGCAACAACAAAAATGGCAGATTGGTAGCGCACATCCCCTATCATGATCATATCCTCAAAACAAAACAATCTGGAAAGTACAGTCCCATGGAGTAATAAATAAGAATTTCAAAGAGACTGTTCTGCTATAGACTAGGCCTATTTTCTGGGTTCTAGAGGAGCAAATCAAGCTTTATTTATACAGCACATTGCAGACATGGAATGCAACACAATGTACTTTTACAGGGGGAAAATAAAAAATATGTTTCAGCCCCCCTCAGGTTCAGCCCCACTGCCAGGTAGACAGGAGAGGCTGACATTGCGTATGGGAGGGCTGGTAACTGCCATCTGGCTCATTCGCCAGGCCATCATAACAAAGACTTCATATTGTTATCCAATGATGTCTTATAAACGTGACTTAGATTTTCTGCTGAGAATCATGTTTTTAGGATAGCTAGCCATTACATTTTACACACCCAGTCACTGGATTAGTAGTATTTTTTTTTTTTTTTTTAAGAGGATTTTGATAATAGCTCCATCATAAATGACTGATGCAAAAAAATAGCCTATCGCAGCACAACAAAATCTATGGACCCCTCAACCATTCAATCCAACATGATCCCTCAGACAGGTCGTATGCAAAACTAGGGCCGTGACAATACCTGTATCACGATACTCGTTAGTATTGTGGCAAGGAAACAAAACACGAAGCAGATTCAACATTTAGGAAAACAGCCCTAATGTTATTTGTTTCCCCAAGCTATAGCAAACAATATTTTATATACAACGGGTTTTTAAAGGACCGAAGACTTGTCTGCTTCGTGTTATTTGCCATGGGATTCTTGTTGCAATACTGGTATCCTCCCAGCCCTACAAAACACCCTGCTACAGCATTAGCAGGACACAAGGCAGAGATACAATCACAACTTAGTGTGTTTTCATTTATACAAGTGTAATGAATTCCATTCAAATGATTGAGTCATTTTTACCCCCAGTATCACCAGGCCCTCTGGTGGGGAAGTTAAAACCAACATGCAGAGCAATAGCTACACTGACTGGGCTCCTCTTGCATAGAACAGAAGGAGTTTCTGGAGTCAAATGGGTAGACAGACAGGCAGCGGTCGCTCTGCTCACTACCCCATTTATCAGAACTCAGCAGACAATGAGAGTCAGGTTAATAAACTGCAGCACACCAATCAACATCCAAAACACTCCCTGGCAATTCAATCTGATCTAATTGATTCCATTTAAACTGTAAAGAGCAGTATGAATCACAGAGAGTAAGAGGCTGCACTTTTAAAAAGGGGCGATGAGACACGTCCTCGTTATCATACCTATAATGTTTAATAGTCACTCTCTCGCACAGCTTCTATGGAGATTATTCAGCACAGCTGCTTGGAATGCATGCAGTAAACGTCTAGTAGGCAAAATGGCAGACAACATGTGTGGTGGAGGGAGTCTGACTCAAAACACTACTATATTGGCCTGGGCTAGACACACATGGACTTAAAGCTACATTTCAAAGGACATGGATTCCTAGAGCACCAGAAAACAGCAATTGAGCAATCAGCCGAGAACAGTTAAATATAAGATATGAACATGGCTGTTCAACAAGACTACCAGTCAGAGAAAGCTTGGTAGCTGCTGTATTGTGAGTTGAATTTCAGACCATAATTTCTCCCTCAGACAGAGCGATGTGCATGGTCAGCAGTCACAGCTCTACTAGCTCCTGGTCCACCGTTTGGCCAACTGTGCAGACTTCCACGGCCAAATTGTCTAGAGCCTTTAGCCATTCAATTACAGCTAAGGTTTTAACTAAACACCCACCAATAAAGATGATTTTTAATTTAAATACATGACAATGTCAAACAAGACCCATCCTGTCTCAGCAAACAAGTATTGTTTACTGTATTAGGCTACTACTCGTCATTGACTAGTAGAATCCAAGCAAATGGACTGGAACAGTTGCTACGAATTCAACCGTTTCTCTGAATTTGACTTGAGACAACAACATTACTTGGTTTCTTAACTGCGCTAGACATGTAACCAATCATGGATCATGCCCTTCTGGTCTGAGCTACTATCCTCAAGTGCAAACAAAATGAGGTTGTTGTGTCGATAAATACCAGCATCAGTCTTCTGTAAAAGTTGGAGAAAAGTACGGCATCAAATTCTAAAACCTCAATTTCATTCTAAAAAACGGGACTCTCAAAAACAACGAATTCACAGAGGTATGTGGCATACCTTGCTCAAGACCGAAGTTTCGATAGCCGACGCCTGTTCATCAAAAAGAGGTTACTGTGATTTAGCAAGCCACCAAACCTCCAGGAAAGTATGCTATTGTTAGTGGGTAGATGAATCACGGAAAATATCCGTGGCAACGTTATTGTATTGTCACTATTTTGTAGCAAACATACGTTACGTCGAAACCAAAGACAGTATGCACGTTTTCCAAGTCGCAAATCACCTCCAAGGTGAAATTATCATTTGCAGGCGTGGTGAGAGGATCCCGATTTAAAAAAAAAAAAAAAACGTAGTTGGGTTCTTTGTGGGGTATTTTCCGGAGTAGTTCCGCTGTGTTTCCCTAGATATCCGTGCCAAGAGCAGAAAAATCTTCCACCAGCGAGCTAGCTCCCCACCCCCACATACAACCAAGTCCACTTCAGACTGGCCGAATTTCCGATTAGCAACATACTCAAATTTCAGTCAAGCTCCTCCTCAACATCCTCTCAAATCACAACGGCGAAGGAATTTGTCAGTCTTTGTTGAAATTGACGACCAGTAAAAAATAAAAAGTTTACCCAGTTCCTAAAACAAAACTTAATTTATTGATAGCAAAGTCACGTTTGACGAAATGAAACAAAACATTTGCTGACTTTGCTAATGTTAGCTAACAAATCCTCTTTAAAGTTACAATGGGCACCTCCCATTGAATTTACCTTACTTTATTTACAGTCAAATCAGTTGAAGTTACTGTTGGACGTGGGATAGTGTTTGCGCTATTACCATCCATTTCGACATAACTAGCTACACTAGCAATTGAACCATTTATCTATCTAGCCAGCCAACAAACATTTTCCAATCAAGCAGCTAACGTTCTCCCTCATTAATCTTAAATAGTTATTTTGCTAACGTAACTTACATTTCTGCCAGTTAATAAAGTCACAGGGCAAAACGTTCTCCAGCCAGCTGTATCAATAGTTATTAACTAGCCAGTTGTTTCTCACAACCACTAACATGAGTCAGAGCGCTGGAATGTTGACCTAGCTAGCTAGCCTCGTTTACGGCAACTAGCAAAGGCTAGCTAGCGGACTAGCGGGGAGTGTCCGGGCCATGGCGCAGACTGCTATCCACATAGTTAGCTGGCTAAAAGGTTAGAAAGGAATACAATTAGTTTCTGCTAAAATCATATTTCCTGTGAATTCCAATCAATTCTGTACGACTAGTTGTCGTGATCGTGATGCACTGATAAGATAGGCGGTGGCAAGCAATGTGAATTTGGACTGCGGAAAACATTTGTCTACAAACTAGCTAACTAAGCTAGCTAACCACCAAATACAACGCAAAACATTATGTTAAATCCAAATAAATATTAAAAACAGATTATTTAACGAAGATGCCTAACCTTGTCAAAAGCCACAAATCCGTCTCCTTGCGTTTAGGTGGATAAAACCAACGCCTCGTGGAAAAAATACGTAAAAACACACAATCACCAGCGAATCCTTCGACTACCCCCTCAGCAGTCAAGGAACAACTTGGCTGCTGCTGTAGAATCACTGGGTTTAAGATGGCGTCGCACTGTAATGGACCGAATTACAATTCTTGTGGCAACTATATCCTGCCGCATGTAGGAATAAAATAGATACCATATCATGGTCTTTATCAAATTATCAAAGTGATGTCCATTTTATATATATGTATATTAGAAACAGTCTTAAAACAACTTCATACAACTATAATGTATTGTATTTCATAAAAAGAAAAAACAAATCGACATTAGATCCCGATCATAAAAACGGCGTATGAATCCAGATGGTATGAAGTTCCAGCAGTGTACCTTCTCTATGAATTAGTATGAAGACCAGGAATGCATCTATGGATTGGACTGCAGTTCTTCAATGGACATCACATCATTCTCTAAAAAATTGCAGTACTTCTGCAAGGAGTCTTGAAACGGACAGCTTATTATTTCAACTGAATTTACTAAAGAGACATTTACAATGGTATACAAAAAACTTTCTCAGAGGCATTTAGTTATACTGCATATCTGAAAATAGCTTCTCTCTAGCCTAGGCTATGGTACTGCACTGCTCAGAATATGTTGAGGGTATTTGGAATGTAGTGTGTAGAAACTGTTACTTTTTTCAAAACGATTCACCTGATTCCATATAATGTTGCAACAGTCATGACTCATGATACATGATGGTTTTATGATCACCTTGATTTCCTTTTTATATTTTCCACAACATTGTGTCATGTTTATCTAGTGCTGAATACTTTATCATACAGATTTAGTATACCTGAGTATCCCTTTGTGAATAACATCCTAGAATATTAATATTCCACACAAGGAAGCTGCAAACAGAAATGAATATGGCAGTGCAATATATACTGAACAAAAATATAAACACAACAATTTCAAAGATTTTACTGAGTTACAGTTCATAGAAGGAAATCAGTCAATTTAAATAAATTCATTAGGCCCTAATCTATGGATTTCACATGACTGGGCAGGGGTGCAGCCATGTGTGGGCCTGGGAGGGCATAGGCCCATCCACTTGGGAGCCAGGTCCACCCACTGGGGAGCCAGGCCCAGCCAATCAGAATGAGTTTTCCCCACAAAAGGGCTTTATTTCAGACATAAATACTTCTTGATATGCCACACCTGTCAGGTGGATGGATTATCTTGGCAAAAGAGAAATGCTCATTAACAGGGATGTAAACAAATTTGTGCACAACATTTGAGAGAAAAAGCTTTTTGTGCATATGGACAATTTCTGGGATCTTTTATTTCAGCTCATGAAAAATGGAACCAACACTTTACATATTGTATTTAAATTTTTGTTCAGTATTGATAAGAGATGCCTAATACTGTATGTATGTCACAGTCAACATGGGTTTGTTTTACGGTTTAATCATTGATGTATTACACGGTTGGAGTCAATTCCATTTCAATGCAATCAATTCTAATATAGTCTAATATATATATATATATATATTTAAATTAGACTCATATCTGAAATGATTTTCAAAAATGGACAATAAAATTAATTAATTACCTTCACACAAGGAATTAGTTGTTAATTGCATGAGAATCGAAAATGATGTACACTAACAACTATACTCTCTGCAAAATATGGCCATCAAGGCGATACTGAATACTTTTTTACCAAAACTTCCATGGTCAGGAGGACTCCTGTCCAAAAATAAAGCAGGGTCTCAGAGTTGACTGGCAGCAGAGGTTTGCCAGTTGTGACCTCAAATGCTGGGCCTTTGTCACTACTTTAATGAGTGTAGTACTCACCTGACCAAAGAACCTCTCTCTTATAGATAACCTTCAGGTGACATCATCATGTGGACACAGAGATTCGTTTCACATCTTTATTTACAATATTGTTTTTAAGGGAATTGTATTGGCAGGAATATATAATGAACACTAGGCCTAGATGTGACATGCCAATGATCTTTCATACAAAAATATTACTAGAATTACATCAATGATCAATTACATTAGTTCCCAAAAAATGTCTGTAGATTTGTTTTGACCTCAATACATTCTGATGAACAGTCAGGGTGTAAACATTAAGAAATGATATTCAGCATCCAAGTGGGGCAGCAGGTGGGGCGGCAGGTAGCTTAGTGGGTAAGAGCGTTGTGCCAGTAACCGAAAGGTCGCTGGTTCTAATCCCCGAGCCGACTAGGTGAAAAATCTGTTGATGTGCCCTTAAGCAAAGCACTTAACCCTAATTGCTCCTGTAAGTCGCTCTGGATAAGAGCGTCTGCTAAATGACTAAAATGTAAATGTAATGTGCAATGTCTGAATGGATAACAATACATTATTGTAAATGTAGACTCCAAGGCAAAACAATTATATTGAAGGCCCAATGCAGCTGTTTTTATATCAATATCAAATAATTTCTGGGTAATAATTAAGTACCTTATTGTATTAGATTTCCATTCAAATGGACCAAAAAAGCTTTTTAGCAAAAAACTATTTCTCAAGCAAGAAATTTGCTAGGACTTTATGGGAGTGGTCTGAGTGGGGAGGGGAAAACTGAAAACGAGCTGTTATTGGCAGAGAGGTTTGGAACTCTCTTTGTTATTGGTCTATTAACCAATTTACCGCATGGTTACTTCACTGGGCCTTAAAGAAAATAATTACATTTAATATAGAAATAAAACAATTCAAAATAACTGTTACTGTGAAACCCACTGATAAATCAGAAATAGACAAAGTGCATATATGTAAATTACTATGATAATAAGTACATAACACATAGATTTTCAGATCCACAATAGGAATCTACAGAAATGTACATATTTCTGAAAACAGTAGCTCTTTGAAAAAAAAAAAGGTGCATACTATGATTATTGATCAAATTATCCAATGACAAAAGAGGCATTGTCAAGCCCTCAACTGGTTCTATGTGGTTTGTGGGCTTTACATTGACAAAACACTCATAATGGAGGATGGAATTTCAGAGAAATACCACTGACACCAGTCTGATTTGAATTGGTTGTGTTGAAATCTAAGGCGATGATATATGAAAATGTAATCTGTGTAAGAAAAAATATACAGTAACATAATAATACTTGTTGGGCAAGATTCAATCATGACCATATTGCATATTGTGAGAAACGTGCACTATTGGAAAAAATATAACTATTGTTCCTGCACCCTTTAATTTAGTTAAAATTATCTATATTTGTATTACCAGATTATCAAGACTACTTGAAATGTGCTTTTCAATGCTACATGAATACTGAGATATTTCATTTGAATTCCTTCCCATAATAGTACATTGGTATAAATCACACACACACACACACACACACACACACACACACACACACACACACACACACACACACACACACACACACACACACACACACACACACACACACACACACACACACACACACACACACACACACACACACACACACACACACACACACACACACACACACACACACACACACACACACACACACACACACACACACACACACGCAGTGCAGATTCATCAGGCCTTTTGCGTGGATGGGAATCACTACGCCTAATTTTAAGCACACATTCTCCCCGCTGAAGGAAAGAGTCAATGCACCAATAATAAACATAGAGACAAGGATTACATATGCAAAGCCTGTTCCCTCCCAATGGGTTCACGTGTACTGGGGAAGTCACAGGTCTCAGTCACTGCCAGGAGGGTTTACGAAAGGCTGGGGTTACTCATCGTGCTCTATTGTGATTGGTTACATAAGGTTGTGTGTGTGTGTGTGTGTCTGTGAGAAAGAGCAAGAGAGAGAGAGAGAAACAGTACCCGGATGGAAGAGAAAGCATTTGCTTCCTTGGGAAGCTGCTGGAATTGATGCTGTATGCTGAGGGGAGGGTCTCCTTTCTTCCCCTGTGAAAGGAGGGGGCACTCTAAACCCACTTGTGTGCTCATAGGATTGTGTCCCCTGACCTCTACTCAGCCAAAGGTCCTGATCCTACATCCTGGCAGAGACAATAGTAATAGGTGCAAGGCAAGGTGAGCCACCAGGGCCCCTGGGTTCCTCTGTAACATGTCGACACGAGGGGGACACAATCCATTTCTACCTGTCCTTACTCCTAATAATGTTGAAATAAGAGTTCACGTTCAACAAATACAGCATATATCATTATAATCCACCAGGGCCCTGGGTTCCTCTGTTCACAGTGGCAATAGACAGACATAGGGAGGGCACTGGCATACTACTAGACACTTCTACCTGTCCTGTTACAGGGTTGAGATATAGATATATAGATATAGGGTGGTTTCTTGTCCTAGTTGAGAACAATGGGTCAAGCCGTTCACACAACAAATACAGCATATAACATTACAATCCATTAACGTCTTTGTTGTACTGCATTGCCGACCTACAATTACAATTCCATCCAAAAAATTGATTTAAAATAAATACTGCTAGCAATGGGTAGTTACTGTTTTTAATAGTATGAAGTTCCAACGTGATAAATAATTCAATGAATAAATGTTTAATAGAGTAGTAAGAATCGGTGGAAAGGTCATTGGAGCAACTTGACAGGAACCCCTCAGTGTCATCTACAAAAAAAGAGTGCTGAAGAAAGAGGGAACAAATAGCCTTTGACTTAACACACTGAATGACCAGTATAGCCCCCTACCCTCCAGGCAGGTATACACACTGAATGACCAGTATAGCCCCCTACCCTCCAGGCAGGTATACACACTGAATGACCAGTATAGCCCCCTACCCTCCAGGCAGGTATACACACTGAATGACCAGTATAGCCCCCTACCCTCCAGGCAGGTATACACACTGAATGACCAGTATAGCCCCCTACCCTCCAGGCAGGTATACACACTGAATGACCAGTATAGCCCCCTACCCTCCAGGCAGGTATACACACTGAATGACCAGTATAGCCCCCTACCCTCCAGGCAGGTATACACACTGAATGACCAGTATAGCCCCCTACCCTCCAGGCAGGTATACACACTGAATGACCAGTATAGCCCCCTACCCTCCAGGCAGGTATACACACTGAATGACCAGTAGCCCCTACCCTCCAGGCAGGTATACACACTGAATGACCAGTATAGCCCCCTACCCTCCAGGCAGGTATACACACTGAATGACCAGTATAGCCCCCTACCCTCCAGGCAGGTATACACACTGAATGACCAGTATAGTCCCCTACCTTCCAGGCAGGTATACACACTGAATGACCAGTATAGCCCCCTACCCTCCAGGCAGGTATACACACTGAATGACCAGTATAGCCCCCTACCCTCCAGGCAGGTATACACACTGAATGACCAGTATAGCCCCCTACCCTCCAGGCAGGTATACACACTGAATGACCAGTATAGCCCCCTACCCTCCAGGCAGGTATACACACTGAATGACCAGTATAGCCCCCTACCCTCCAGGCAGGTATACACACTGAATGACCAGTATAGCCCCCTACCCTCCAGGCAGGTATACACACTGAATGACCAGTATAGCCCCCTACCCTCCAGGCAGGTATACACACTGAATGACCAGTATAGCCCCCTACCCTCCAGGCAGGTATACACACTGAATGACCAGTATAGCCCCCTACCCTCCAGGCAGGTATACACACTGAATGACCAGTATAGCCCCCTACCCTCCAGGCAGGTATACACACTGAATGACCAGTATAGCCCCCTACCCTCCAGGCAGGTATACACACTGAATGACCAGTATAGCCCCCTACCCTCCAGGCAGGTATACACACTGAATGACCAGTATAGCCCCCTACCCTCCAGGCAGGTATACAGCTCTCCCATATAAACCTAAGAGAGCAGCTTCTAATTTTGTGCCAACGTCAATAAATATATATATATATAATATACATATAGCCTGTATTTGTATTTGTATTTATTAGGGATCCCCATATTATACATACAAAATGTATAATACCACCATACAACAATATTACAATGTACGTGTGTGTAGAGTGTGTGTCTGTACCTGTGTGTGATTACATATAACGCTTCCAATCCTTTACACTGAACATGTTTTGTGTTCTATGTTGTTATGTGTCTTCTATATAGCAATACGTCACCACACATGAAGTTCCCTCTCAGGAAATACAAGTTATTATGAATTTGAGTTTGAGTAATAAGATTTATATAGGGCCTTCAATGTCTTAGTGCAGTATGTCTTTAAGAAATATTGCAATATTTACACTACCTAATGGATGTGTACATCATTATACTCACTGTACCATTAATTACATAAACGTAACGTTTGGATTGCCACCGTTTGGTTGTGCCATCACTAGCCGGCTACCACCCGGTTACTCAACCATGCACCTTAGAGGCTGCTGCCCCATATACATAGACATGGAATCACTGGTCACTTTAATAATGGAACACTAGTCCTACCATAATAATGTTTACATACTGCTTTACTCATTTCATATGTATATACTGTATTCTACTATATTTCAGTCAATGCTACTCCGACATTGCTCGTCTTAATATTTATATATTTCTTAATTCCATTATTTTACTTTTAGATGTGTGTGTATTGTTGTGAATTGTTAGATACTACTGCACTGTTGGAGCTAGGAACACAAGCATTTCGCTACACCCGACCAATAAAATGTGATTAGATTTTTTATTTGATTTTAATAATAGAGCTATGTTCAGGAAATACATGTTATTTTTAACTTCCTACTTCTGGAGACAGAAATACTGAGGGCTCAATTGAATGGAACCTGTATAGTTATTTTTCCCCATGGTCAAATAAAAATACAGAATGGTTTAGAGTGACTAGCTATACCTCCTCTCACTCCTCTCACTCCTCTCAGTGGCACAAGTACTCCTAAAATATGTAGGGGGAAATAGTTAAGTATATATTTGACTAAACATACTATTCTTGTGATTTAGTCTATTGTTCTAAATCTGATGAAAATAAAAAGACTACAACAGTATTAGCAAGACATAAATGCAATGTAACTGCCTGTCCCTATACACCTGTACCTGCTAATAAATGGGTAATATTCACTTCTACTATATAATCCTGCCTGTGTAAGTAGAAATACAAGCAACATATTCAAGGTCATCAACATAATATCAAATACAGTTAAATATTATGTAATTCTTCTGAATAGCCAACCCTTTTCAGAGTTAGTGTTTTACTATACTACTAGCGCAAAGTGTCACTTCTGACAACTCAGATGCAAAAGTCTTTACAAATATCCTTTCTTTGTAAAGCTGCTTAGACAACAATGTCAGACTAGCCGACGGCCCCTTTTGTGTCTTGAACCTCATTGTTAGGCTCAAAACCACGGCTTAAAGTGTTGGTCATCCATCCCTACAACATGAGTCTGTTCTGTCATTAGCCTGACTGACGCCCTGCAAAGACTCAATAACAAACAAATCTGTGCACAAATATCTTAACCTGTGAAGAATGACATTTCCATGAGATGAGAGATAGTTCATCACACCAGCCTCAACTCTACAGTATGTACCAGAATACTATAAAGATATTGATATCTGTAAGTATTCTTAGACATGTAATTCTGTTTCTAGGGAAACTGTGCAGTAAAATGGCCACGTCGCTGTGTCTTTATCACATTAGATCAACCCTGAAAACAGAAAGAAAAGGCATGATAAATGTACCTGTTACAGACAAAGATATCTAACACTAATCTTTCTATCCATTATCAGAATGAAAGAGGAGAAATGTTAAGATAACACACATTTAAATACATATATCTGTATGCAAAATAACAACTATTAATTTGTAGAATTTTACTGTGTAGACTTGACTTTTTAGATCAAATATATTGTTTAAATGGCACTCAAATTACCATATTGCAATTATTCAGTTTATGCAAGGTCAAGCAGTGGAAAGTAATATGGTCTGCTGCTGAAATTGATGATCTTTTTATTATTGATATGAATTAACGTTGTAGAATTTGCAATACAAGACATTTCTTCCACAAGTCAATCTGTCTAACATATGTTTAATACAACAAAATGTAATAAGAAATAAACAATTGATAAATAAAGGGACTCAATTCAATTGAACACGCTTTGCATCATTAAGGCAGTAGCCCTATAGCTATTTTTCTCATGGTGAAATAAAAATAAAATCCCAATGATTTTGGTTGCTGTAAAAACCTATTACCAGGTCACAGTATACATGATTCTCTATTCCAGAGAAAGGAGTGTAGATACGGCTAATAGTATAGAAACTAAGACCCTGTGTAAACATTGCTATGGTGGGTTTCATTGAATTCCAGCCGTGTTAAAATTGAAAGTATATTACATTTTGCAATTGTGGCGTATTGACAGAGGATACATTTTCCTATCTCTTAAAAGCAAATTCTACGTTTATTCCCTCTAATGTGTAACATAATTGAATGTCCTCTAATGCAATGACAATTCATTTTTGCATTTCCCTTACTATTGTTATTTGGATATGCCGATCTCTCTGACTGAAAAATAACCCATACTCTGAGACACAATCACTAGACCATGGTATATTTAACAGATATGCAGAACTAAGATGTTTTTCCTGTTCAGTAAAGCGGTGATTCATGATATTCAGACACCTAACTCCATTGAGCATCAATCAACAGTTCTGTTGTCTATAACAGAAGTTACAAGGCAATCTCACTGCCTCGGCTGTTTCAGATCCGTTGTAAAGGGTTTCCAGTAAGGTACCTTTTATACGCTGTGTACTCCTGGCTGATGTTACAATAAAGCGCCCATGTAAACAATGGTTGTATTTAGGCCCTCTTGTCTGTCTGGACAGTTTTCTTAATCCATTTAGGGGACAAAGACTGGCCTCCACGATCTATTTAAACTCCTCTTTTGCAGTGTTTTAACCAGACACAGGATATCATTATTTTCAAATAAAAAAGAAATAGCCTATACTCTAAGAAGGGTTCTTCCTTCTTTTAAAGCTCTATATTTGGGTGTAATCTATCGTCATGCAGAATTCTAGAATATACGGACGTTCTGAGAAACCCAGCTAACACTGTCTGAGAAATCCAATCCCCTTCATTGAATTTAACGGTGTCCTCCTCCACTGACAATAACCTTAACAATGGATTCACAAGGCCGTAGATGTCGTAGGAGAAGGAACAAAATGGCTGAGTGATGCAGAACATCCATTGTTTGGTGCTTTTATGTTGGAGCTAATCACTACACACTGCAATTTGCAAACAAATTGGCTCATACACATACTTGGAATTGTGTGACAGAAAAATCGAACACAAACCAATGACTAAAACATATTGCCCTATACACAATATATACATATATATATTGTGTTTGAAATATTAAGTTGATTGGTTATAAGAGTGTTTTAAATATTTAGTTGATTGGTTATAAGAGTTTTGAGCTTCAAAACATTCCTTATTTCGTTTATATCTCAGTCGAAAGCGAACAAGAGTTTTTCCTCACATTATGAAGGTTAGAGGTGTTCTATTGGAAATGGGATTGCATAGGTATGGTACATTCTGGGACTGCAGATGGAGACTGCGGCAAAACACTACACAGCACCTTGATCTTGATTTTCAATCCCACTGACTTCTGTAAACAAACACGATTTTTAAGGAAATGCTTTCATTCAACATGAATGATTTTCAAAGAAATGCTTGTATTTTATTTCTTAGTGGTGACTTGCTAAACCCATAGTCCCCATCCAAATGCCACATTATTTTGCTGTGAATAAGCGATATTGACTAAATAATGTGCTGGTACTGCTGCAGCAGAGTGTCTGACTATCGATGAACAAAGTGTATATTTTCCTTCCTTTAGCAGCGGTGGGGGGGGGGGGGCAAAATCACCCGGGACGTTGGTGAAAACATAAATGCAGTTTTTGTGTTTAGAGAGAAAAGAGAGAGACGGGGGGAATATAATCTCATCATGCAGGGTCCATGGTGTCTATTTACCCAAAATGCAAAGAGGCCAAGTTCTTTAGAACATCCCCGCTGTGTCGACTGAAAAGCAGGAACAAATCAAAGACACAACTCATCTGTGTTTATATTTCTCACACAATGACAAAACCCACCCCTTTATATGTCGTCTCTTTATTTATCTGTGGATGAAAAATGCACAGCGTTTCCCATCAACCCTTCCCTGTTCTCTTCCCTGGTCTCCACCAATACTATTTGAGCATATTTATGTATTTTTAATTGTCATTTTCTAAATTGTAGATTGTGGATTATGTCCTATTTGAAGGAGTGTGACTCCCTGGTTTGTGTGGGGCCCATCTCAATGTTACATGACCACTGTGTGGCTACTCCTCCTTCTTGTGCTGTCTATTGCATTAATTAGTTTGGTACAAATTACCTCTACTGTGGGTCAGTCAGTCTCTCTACTGTGTGTCTGTCAGTCTCTCTACTGTCAGTCTCTCTACTGTGTGTATGTCAGTCTCTCTACTGTCAGTCTCTCTACTGTGTGTATGTCAGTCTCTCTACTGTCAGTCTCTCTACTGTGTGTCTGTCAGTCTCTCTACTGTGTGTCCGTCAGTCTCTCTACTGTGTGTCCATCAGTCTCTCTACTGTGTGTCTGTCAGTCTCTCTACTGTGTGTCCGTCAGTCTCTCTACTGTGTGTCTGTCAGTCTCTCTACTGTGTGTCTGTCAGTCTCTCTACTGTGTGTCCGTCAGTCTCTCTACTGTGTGTCTGTCAGTCTCTCTACTGTGTGTCTGTCAGTCTCTCTACTGTGTGTCCGTCAGTCTCTCTACTGTGTGTCCGTCAGTCTCTCTGCGGTGTGTCCATCAGTCTCTCTACTGTGTGTCTGTCAGTCTCTTCCAGGGGAGCAAAACAAAGAACAGCTGAGACTGTGGAGAGGTAAACAGAGGTCCCCCCACCTCTACTGTCACGCACACGCACAGAAAAAACGTTGCCAACAAATTGGAGAGAGCCATCGATACAAAACTGACACGTTAGGAGAAAGTGAAAATCATATTTCAGTTTTTTTTAAATAATAAAATAATGCTTTCATTTTGGGCCACTAAAATCGTTTCAGCAACGCCCAATTTCTCTCTTCAAAATTACACCCATTTTCAGACAGGCAGACAAAGAGACACATAGCACTGAGGTGTCTCCCAGGCTCACTGTGTATGTATGTGAAGGGATGGGGAAGGTGGAGGAGGGTCTCTCTGTCTCTCTCTGCCAGCTGTAAGGTTCTGATTCTCAGCATCCCCTTGTTTCGCCCCCCTCCCTGCTTAAACCACAATACGCTGAGAGATATTCAGCTAGTTCCGGAATCAGAACGTTCTGGAGACAATTTTAATGATTGTTTTCCTTTCCTGCACACCAGTAGTTATATTAGACACACTCTCTTTGAACAGGCTGGCAGTCAACGGCATGGCACAGGAAAGGATCCACAGACAGGCTCAAAATTGACAAGCCATCCTCTCTTATGTTTGTCTCACACTGAAAGGTACAATGAGGCAAAACCATTATATATAATTCCCACCATTTTGATTAGAATATAAGTAGCTTCAATGTAACGCAGCATTGCTGATCCCTTTGTATAGCTCCCACATAGGCTATAGGGCGTTTAGAGTACAATGAGCTATAGTAGAACAGTAGCAAGCAGCGTATTCAGGATTGTGAGATATGCTAGAATGATTAGAAATGAAAAATGATGCTCACCTTCTTCAGGATGTTACCAGCAAGTGAGATTACCCACTATTCAGCACTAAGTGGAAACAAGGCCTACAAAACCTCAGCATTAACGCCAATATAGACAAAAAAATTAATTAAAATGTAAAAACTAAATAAAATAAATAAAGATTGAAGAAATAAAATATTCTGCCATGTTTGTGTTGAAACATGGGTTTCCTCAACAGAGAGGAGCTGAGGAGACACATCTTATCCCATGTGTGATCAACTTTCATGTACATGACAACAGCAAGCAACAGATGCAGGTTTAAGGTTTTGGGGGCTTTTGGGGGAGGCTACACCCCCAAAATTTCAAGCCCCAATTTCTATGGTTTTTATTTAGCAACAATCCTCTTGATGCGAAGTGGTGCTGGGAGCAGGAGAGAGCAGGACGCTTGTCTCAGCAGGGGCCATTAGACATGGTGTGGTGGCCGACATTAAAAGGTTCACAGCACCCCGACATGGAGGGGGTGAGGGGGTGAGGGGGTGAGGGGAGGGCCTGAAACATTCTATTTTCTATTTTCTTCCCCAAATACCAAAATAGCCATTAAACAGCCACTACACTCTATATATCCTTTGTGCTAACTCAATAACTGATGATTTTTTAAAAACTATTAGTGATATTATCAATATTTAATTCTCTGAACTATATGGTACTTATAGTAATATATAGATTAACTCTTAGATAATGCTCAAGGACCGCACTAACTAGACTGGGTAGCTATTTCACATGTTAACACCTGGGAAGAGTAGGGAGACCTGGGCCTGTATCCAAAGTGTCTCAGAGTATTATTAATTATGATAAAAGGCAAACAAAAAGGCAAAACTGACCCTAGAACAGCACTATCGCTGAGATGCTTTGTGGATACGGGCCCTGTTAACTCCTCACTATCCTCTTAACGTTTAGTTCCTTTTCATGTTATGTTTTACGTTGTCTTATAGTGTGAAATTGGGGTGAATTCTGCCTATCCATTAAACTGACCTGACTCATGATTCAATATAAAACACAATGTTTAGCATGTGAATGTAAAGGATAAATTAATGGAACGGGAAAACTAAATAGGTAATAATACGATTTCCTGATTTCCCCCTCTGCCACAGACATCAATTTGAACTCCTCTGTGACAAACATTATTCGCAGAGAGAACAAATGGGGAGTGATTGTGTATTGCGTATAACTAATTAAATCTTGCAAATTGCAAATGCCACAGCTCTATTTCTCGCCATACAACTGACTTTCAACATTATGAAACATGATTGTAAGAAATTGCGGCGAGGAACAGCAGCTGAAAATGCGAGGAGAAAATGACTTTCATTATATGATGGAAGATACTGGGTATGAATTGAGTGTATGGCTTCTGTACGTGGCAACCATTGTGTCAGCAGACAGACACATCATCGATCGTCTTTTATATAGACGCTGTGGAGGTATTTTGACATTGTTCTTAGTCTTAAATACAACGTTTACTTCAATATGTCCTCTCACTGTGTTTTACAGCACCAGACAAAATATATGACCTTCAGCTATTCCACAGAGAATGTCAGTATACTGTAATAATGACATTTCCTTACAATGTTGTGATTGACAGACATACGAGACAGGAAAACAATATCCTACTCACAAAGATAAATAGTAAATAGTAAATAGTTATAAGTGAGTAGGAAGGATGTGTAAAAGAGAACACAACATTTCTATACATCCATTTGGGTCTCAATGAAATACTCAATGAAATACCATGGATATCTCTTTTACATTGAAATACTATGGATATCTCTTTTACATTATAATACTATGGATATCTCTTTTACATTGAAATACTATGGATATCTCTTTTACATTATAATACTATGGATATCTCTTTTACATTGAAATACTATGGATATCTCTTTTACATTATAATACTATGGATATCTATTTTACATTGAAATACTCTGGATATCTCTTTTACATTATAATACTATGGATATCTATTTTACATTGAAATACTATGGATATCTCTTTTACATTATAATACTATGGATATCTATTTTACATTGAAATACCATGGATATCTCTTTTACATTATAATGCTATGGATATCTCTTTTACATTATAATACTATGGATATCTATTTTACATTGAAATACCATGGATATCTCTTTTACATTATAATACTATGGATATCTCTTTTACATTATAATACTATGGATATCTCTTTTACATTATACAACTATGGATATCTCTTTTACATTATACTACTATGGATATCTCTTTTACATTATAATACCATGGATATCTCTTTTACATTATAATACTATGGATATCTCTTTTACATTATAATACCATGGATATCTCTTTTACATTATAATAACATGGATATCTCTTTTACATTATAATACTATGGATATCTATTTTACATTATAATACCATGGAAAATTATTTTACATTATAATACTATGGATCTCTCTTTTACATTGTAATACTATGGATATCTCTTTTATGACCTTCACCTTCACATCATAGCCTCACACCCTTCATCTTCCTCAATGAAAAGTAAGTTAATCACATATCACATTGCTGTAAGCAGCTGGAAATGCATCATAGCAAACCTTTCCAGCCTCTAAAGCTCCAAATAATTTGTAGGGGTGCAAAAATCTGGTAACTTTCCGCAAAAGATTCCCTCCTAATTACGGGTATCTTCCAACCAGGATTTCTGGAAAACCGGGGAACTTTTTTTTTTTATTACTGGAATTTTGCAACCGAAGCACAAGTTTTCTAACTTCTCCCTCAACCGCAAAAGTTTTGCAATGAACATGACTTTTCTTTCATTGATGTACAGCAGACCATCTGACTATTAGACGATCTTTGTAAGCATCATGCAAATGTTCCTGTCTGAAGCCCAATATGGCTGCCTGCACATCCGTGTGTGGCTTTGTGCCTCCATCTTCTGTTCTGTCCCCAGCCGTACACACACACAGCAGGGGGTTCCCAATTACCACCACTACTGATTAAAACACACTCATGGACAGAAATCTAATTGGCTTCCAGTGAGGGAACTGGTCATTTCAGCCAGCTAGCTAGCTGTAGCGACATGAAAGATCATTGTTAAGTTAAAACCAAGAGCACTCCTCGTTTCCTCCATCCCTCCATCCCTCCATCCCTCTATCTCTCCATCCCTCCATCTCTCCATCCCTCCATCCCTCCATCTCTCCATCCCTCCATCCATCCATCCCTCCATCCCTCTATCTCTCCATCCCTCCATCTCTCATCCCTCCATCCCTCCATCCCTCCATCCCTCTATCTCTCCATCCCTCCATCTCTCCATCCCTCCATCCCTCCATCCCTCCATCCCTCCATCTCTCCATCCCTCCATCCATCCATCCCTCCATCCCTCCATCCCTCCATCTCTCCATCCCTCCATCCCTCCATCTCTCCATCCCTCCATCCCTCCATCCCTCCATCTCTCCATCCCTCCATCCCTCCATCTCTCCATCCCTCCATCCCTCCATCCCTCAATCTCTCCATCTCTCCATCTCTCTATCCCTCCAACACTCCATCCCTCCATTTCTCCATCCCGCCATCTCTCCAGTCAACATTTCCTTCTTCTAGCAATGGAAGCAGATGGAGTGAGCTCGGAATTAACGATTGTTGTGGCACTGCTAACTCTACCTGTTGTTGCCGCCACAATCTTGGTCTTATGAGATAAGATAATGGGGGGAAGGAAGAGAGGATACATTTGAACATAACTACAGAGATTGCTTCTTCTCCTTGAACCCAATTCACTGTGTTTCACTTATCGTCTTAACAGCTGTTTACGAGATACACACACATTCCCTCCATATCTCATTTGTTTCTCTGCTTGTTGTTGTTGTTGTTGTTGTTGTTGTTGTTGTTGTTATCCCTCTGTGTCTTAGCAGTAGCCCAGGCCTGGTAAAGCTGATTTGTCAGGGCTGGGGGAGGCAGAGGGAGACTGGGGGAGGCAGAGGGAGGCTGGGGGAGTCAGAGGGAGACTGGGGGAGGCAGAGGGAGACTGGGGGAGGCAGAGGGAAACTGGGGAAGGCAGAGGGAGACTGGTGGAGGCTGAGGGAGACTGGGGGAGGCTGAGGGAGACTGGGGGAGGCAGAGGGACTGATGACATTTGTCCATAGGTTTTGTAGAGGGACTCCCTGCTGTGTTCACTCTAACTTCAAAGTGAGTTTGTTCAGTCAGTGAAGGCTGCTAGCAGCAGCTCCAACTGAACACTCAGTCCACCCAACCCCCATACTGCCTCCTCATACGAACTGATGCTAACTTTAACGGTACCCCCTGAATATAGTCTCGTTACTGTTATTTTATTGTTGCTCTTTAATTATAATTAAAACGTTTGTCAAAAATGTTTTAACTTCAGTTTATTTGAGTAAATACTTTCTAAACACTTATTTTTCTTAAAACTGCATTGTTGGTTAAGGGCTTGTAAGTAAGCTTTTCACTGTAAGGTCTACACCTGTTGTATTCGGCGCATGTGAGAAATACAATTAGATGTGATTTGATTTGACTTGGAAACACACACATGCACACGTACAAACAAACACGTTGTCACACTCTGGCTCCGGGACTTGTATTTGAGCCAGGGTGTATTCGTTTTGTTGGGGTTTGTTTTGGTTAGGTTGGGATAGGGTGTGTTCATTTGGGTGTGTGTGGTTTTGGTTAGTTCTTGTGTAGTCATGTGACTCCCAATCGGAGGTAACGAGTGTCAGCTGTCGGCTCGTTATCTCTGATTGGGAGCCACATTTATCTGTATGTTTTCCTTTGGGTGTTGTGGGTTTTTGTTCCGTTTCGGTCAGTGTAACCGTGGACTTCATGAGTCGTCTTTTGTTTGTAGTTCGTAACTTTAATTAATAAAGTCATGTTTCTTGCACACGCTGCGCCTTGGTCTCCTTCGCTCCTAGACGACCGTGACAGAAAAACCCACCCCCAAAGGACCAAGCAGCGTGTCCGGGAGCAAAGAGACTGGACATGGGAGGAGGCGCCTGGTAAGGAGATCGAGAGGCTGGCGATGGCCCAGGTGGGCAAATCGTGGTCCTGGGAGGACATGCTCGGGGGCAAGGGACCTTGGGGGAAGATCAAGGCCCTGGCGAGAGAGGAGCAACGGCGTCAGCAGGGTCATCGTTGGAAGGACGTGAGGCAACCCCAAAAAGTTTTTTTGGGGGGGCACATGGCTTGGGCGGCTGGGCAGCAGGAGGCTGCCACAGGGAGATGTGGAGAGAAGGCTACCGGATTACGGGAGCCATTGGCGAATAGAGGGAGGGAAGCAGTTGAGGCACGGCGTGAGAGACTGAGGTGTGTTACCAGTCCGGACCGGCCCGTTCCTGATCCCCGGTTAAGGCCAGTGGTGTGTGTTCCCAGTACGGACCGGCCTGTTCCTACTCCACGCATCAAGCCCACGGTGTGCGTCGCCAGTCCAGCCCGGCCGGTTCCTGTTCCACGTAGAAAGCCTACGGTGTGCGTGGCCAGCCCAGCCCGACCTGTTCCGACTCCACGCATCAAGCACACGGCATGGACGACGGAGGCAAAGATGGGGCGAATCCAGGAGGCCACCAGGCCAGGGGTACACCGCCCTGTACGTCCTGTGCGGATGCCTCACACAGAGTGTGTGAGGGTAGGCATTCAGCCAGGACGGGTGGTGGCCGCTGTTCACTCCAGGCCTCCTATCCGTCTCCACAGCCCGGTCCGGCCTGTTCCTGCCACCCGCACCAAGTCTACGGTGCGCGTCGCCAGCCCGGTCCGGCCTGTTCCTGCCACCCGCACCAAGTCTACGGTGCGCGTCGCCAGCCCGACCCGGCCTGTTCCTGCCACCCGCACCAAGTCTACGGTGCGCGTCGCCAGCCCGGTCCGGCCTGTTCCTGCCACCCGCACCAAGTCTACGGTGCGCGTCGCCAGCCCGACCCGGCCTGTTCCCGGCCAGAGTCTGCCGTCTGCCCAACGGCGCCTGAACTGCCCGTCTGCCCAACGGCGCCTGAACTGCCCGTCTGCCCAACGGCACCATCATAGCAAACCTTTCCAGCCTCTAAAGCTCCAAATAATTTGTAGGGGTGCAAAAATCTGGTAACTTTCCGCAAAAGATTCCCTCCTAATTACGGGTATCTTCCAACCAGGATTTCTGGAAAACCGGGGAACTTTTTTTTTTTATTACTGGAATTTTGCAACCGAAGCACAAGTTTTCTAACTTCTCCCTCAACCGCAAAAGTTTTGCAATGAACATGACTTTTCTTTCATTGATGTACAGCAGACCATCTGACTATTAGACGATCTTTGTAAGCATCATGCAATTGTTCCTGTCTGAAGCCCAATATGGCTGCCTGCACATCCGTGTGTGGCTTTGTGCCTCCATCTTCTGTTCTGTCCCCAGCCGTACACACACACAGCAGGGGGTTCCCAATTACCACCACTACTGATTAAAACACACTCATGGACAGAAATCTAATTGGCTTCCAGTGAGGGAACTGGTCATTTCAGCCAGCTAGCTAGCTGTAGCGACATGAAAGATCATTGTTAAGTTAAAACCAAGAGCACTCCTCGTTTCCTCCATCCCTCCATCCCTCCATCCCTCTATCTCTCCATCCCTCCATCTCTCCATCCCTCCATCCCTCCATCTCTCCATCCCTCCATCCATCCATCCCTCCATCCCTCTATCTCTCCATCCCTCCATCTCTCATCCCTCCATCCCTCCATCCCTCCATCCCTCTATCTCTCCATCCCTCCATCTCTCCATCCCTCCATCCCTCCATCCCTCCATCCCTCCATCTCTCCATCCCTCCATCCATCCATCCCTCCATCCCTCCATCCCTCCATCTCTCCATCCCTCCATCCCTCCATCTCTCCATCCCTCCATCCCTCCATCCCTCCATCTCTCCATCCCTCCATCCCTCCATCTCTCCATCCCTCCATCCCTCCATCCCTCAATCTCTCCATCTCTCCATCTCTCTATCCCTCCAACACTCCATCCCTCCATTTCTCCATCCCGCCATCTCTCCAGTCAACATTTCCTTCTTCTAGCAATGGAAGCAGATGGAGTGAGCTCGGAATTAACGATTGTTGTGGCACTGCTAACTCTACCTGTTGTTGCCGCCACAATCTTGGTCTTATGAGATAAGATAATGGGGGGAAGGAAGAGAGGATACATTTGAACATAACTACAGAGATTGCTTCTTCTCCTTGAACCCAATTCACTGTGTTTCACTTATCGTCTTAACAGCTGTTTACGAGATACACACACATTCCCTCCATATCTCATTTGTTTCTCTGCTTGTTGTTGTTGTTGTTGTTGTTGTTGTTGTTGTTGTTATCCCTCTGTGTCTTAGCAGTAGCCCAGGCCTGGTAAAGCTGATTTGTCAGGGCTGGGGGAGGCAGAGGGAGACTGGGGGAGGCAGAGGGAGGCTGGGGGAGTCAGAGGGAGACTGGGGGAGGCAGAGGGAGACTGGGGGAGGCAGAGGGAAACTGGGGAAGGCAGAGGGAGACTGGTGGAGGCTGAGGGAGACTGGGGGAGGCTGAGGGAGACTGGGGGAGGCAGAGGGACTGATGACATTTGTCCATAGGTTTTGTAGAGGGACTCCCTGCTGTGTTCACTCTAACTTCAAAGTGAGTTTGTTCAGTCAGTGAAGGCTGCTAGCAGCAGCTCCAACTGAACACTCAGTCCACCCAACCCCCATACTGCCTCCTCATACGAACTGATGCTAACTTTAACGGTACCCCCTGAATATAGTCTCGTTACTGTTATTTTATTGTTGCTCTTTAATTATAATTAAAACGTTTGTCAAAAATGTTTTAACTTCAGTTTATTTGAGTAAATACTTTCTAAACACTTATTTTTCTTAAAACTGCATTGTTGGTTAAGGGCTTGTAAGTAAGCTTTTCACTGTAAGGTCTACACCTGTTGTATTCGGCGCATGTGAGAAATACAATTAGATGTGATTTGATTTGACTTGGAAACACACACATGCACACGTACAAACAAACACGTTGTCACACTCTGGCTCCGGGACTTGTATTTGAGCCAGGGTGTATTCGTTTTGTTGGGGTTTGTTTTGGTTAGGTTGGGATAGGGTGTGTTCATTTGGGTGTGTGTGGTTTTGGTTAGTTCTTGTGTAGTCATGTGACTCCCAATCGGAGGTAACGAGTGTCAGCTGTCGGCTCGTTATCTCTGATTGGGAGCCACATTTATCTGTATGTTTTCCTTTGGGTGTTGTGGGTTTTTGTTCCGTTTCGGTCAGTGTAACCGTGGACTTCATGAGTCGTCTTTTGTTTGTAGTTCGTAACTTTAATTAATAAAGTCATGTTTCTTGCACACGCTGCGCCTTGGTCTCCTTCGCTCCTAGACGACCGTGACAGAAAAACCCACCCCCAAAGGACCAAGCAGCGTGTCCGGGAGCAAAGAGACTGGACATGGGAGGAGGCGCCTGGTAAGGAGATCGAGAGGCTGGCGATGGCCCAGGTGGGCAAATCGTGGTCCTGGGAGGACATGCTCGGGGGCAAGGGACCTTGGGGGAAGATCAAGGCCCTGGCGAGAGAGGAGCAACGGCGTCAGCAGGGTCATCGTTGGAAGGACGTGAGGCAACCCCAAAAAGTTTTTTTGGGGGGGCACATGGCTTGGGCGGCTGGGCAGCAGGAGGCTGCCACAGGGAGATGTGGAGAGAAGGCTACCGGATTACGGGAGCCATTGGCGAATAGAGGGAGGGAAGCAGTTGAGGCACGGCGTGAGAGACTGAGGTGTGTTACCAGTCCGGACCGGCCCGTTCCTGATCCCCGGTTAAGGCCAGTGGTGTGTGTTCCCAGTACGGACCGGCCTGTTCCTACTCCACGCATCAAGCCCACGGTGTGCGTCGCCAGTCCAGCCCGGCCGGTTCCTGTTCCACGTAGAAAGCCTACGGTGTGCGTGGCCAGCCCAGCCCGACCTGTTCCGACTCCACGCATCAAGCACACGGCATGGACGACGGAGGCAAAGATGGGGCGAATCCAGGAGGCCACCAGGCCAGGGGTACACCGCCCTGTACGTCCTGTGCGGATGCCTCACACAGAGTGTGTGAGGGTAGGCATTCAGCCAGGACGGGTGGTGGCCGCTGTTCACTCCAGGCCTCCTATCCGTCTCCACAGCCCGGTCCGGCCTGTTCCTGCCACCCGCACCAAGTCTACGGTGCGCGTCGCCAGCCCGGTCCGGCCTGTTCCTGCCACCCGCACCAAGTCTACGGTGCGCGTCGCCAGCCCGACCCGGCCTGTTCCTGCCACCCGCACCAAGTCTACGGTGCGCGTCGCCAGCCCGGTCCGGCCTGTTCCTGCCACCCGCACCAAGTCTACGGTGCGCGTCGCCAGCCCGACCCGGCCTGTTCCCGGCCAGAGTCTGCCGTCTGCCCAACGGCGCCTGAACTGCCCGTCTGCCCAACGGCGCCTGAACTGCCCGTCTGCCCAACGGCGCCTGAACTGCCCGTCTGCCCAACGGTGCTTGAACTGCCCGTCTGCCCAACGGCGCCTGAACTGCCTGTCTGCCCAACGCCGTCTGAACTGTCCGTCTGCCAAGCGCTGCATAAGCTGCCCGTCTGCCATGAGCCTTCAGAGCCGTCCGCCAGACCGGAGCCGCTAGAGCCTTCCGCCAGACAGGATCAGCCAGAGCCTTCCGCCAGACAGGATCAGCCAGAGCCTTCCGCCAGACAGGATCAGCCAGAGCCTTCCGCCAGACAGGATCAGCCAGAGCCTTCCGCCAGACAGGATCAGCCAGAGCCTTCCGCCAGACAGGATCAGCCAGAGCCTTCCGCCAGACAGGATCAGCCAGAGCCTTCCGCCAGCCAGGATCCGCCAGAGCCAGCCAGCCAGGATCCGCCATTCAGTCCGGTGCTGACCCTTAGTCCGGTGCTGCCCCTTAGTCTGGTGCTGCCCCTTATCCTGGTGCTGCCCCTTAGTCCGGTGCTGCCCCTTAGTCCGGTGCTGCCTCTTAGTCCGGTGCTGCCCCTTAATCCGGTGGGGTTAAATTGGAGGGTGGTCAGTTGGAGGAGGCTACGGAAGCGGGTAGTGACTATGGTGGGGTGGGGACCACGACCAGAGCCAGAACCACCGCCGAAGAGGTATGCCCACCCAGCCCTCCCTTGGTTAGCCCTAGTTGAGGCGCGGTCGCAGTCCGCGCCTTTAGGGGGGGGTACTGTCACACTCTGGCTCCGGGACTTGTATTTGAGCCAGGGTGTATTCGTTTTGTTGGGGTTTGTTTTGGTTAGGTTGGGATAGGGTGTGTTCATTTGGGTGTGTGTGGTTTTGGTTAGTTCTTGTGTAGTCATGTGACTCCCAATCGGAGGTAACGAGTGTCAGCTGTCGGCTCGTTATCTCTGATTGGGAGCCATATTTATCTGAATGTTTTCCTTTGGGTGTTGTGGGTTTTTGTTCCGTTTCGGTCAGTGTAACCGTGGACTTCATGAGTCGTCTTTTGTTTGTAGTTCGTAACTTTAATTAATAAAGTCATGTTTCTTGCACACGCTGCGCCTTGGTCTCCTTCGCTCCTAGACGACCGTGACACACGTGCAAACACACACACACACACACACACACACACACACACACACACACACACACACACACACACACACACACAGCTAACTCAAAATGGCTGCTATTTAGTCATGATCATTACGAGATCATAAATAGACTTTGTCTTATAATTTATTAAAACTAGATGATCAGCAAAGTGTTATATTCTAGCTACAGCACGATATTTGCGAACAAGGATAGCGACAAATATTTTGGCACATAAGAGGAAGTGAAATTCAAATTGAAACCCAGACAGACTTTAATGCCTCAAGCCAATCAGCTACTTTCATACAGTCCTCTAAGAGAGTTAGATTATATCTGCACAAACTGACTTTGTAGTGGCAGGTTAGAGAATATCAGCCGAGCTCAGTGCCTGGACCCCCTGCTGTTTTTAATCAATAACATTAGAATGCCTGGAACTGGTCACTCACAACTGTAATCTGCTTTCATTCTGCATGCTACCTTGGGATTAGAGGCTATTAGCAACCCCCCTCCCCCCCACACACACACAGCTCACCCCTCCTCAAACAAACACACATACCCCAGTGCACACTCACACACACCGCTGCACACTAACACACACACACACATACATTAGAGGCTGCTGCTGCCTATTTGAAATCACTGGCCACTTTAAGAAATGGAACACTAGTCAATAATGTTTACATATCTTGCACTACTCATCTCATATGTATATACTGTATTCTATTCTATAATATTCTACTGTATCTTAGTCCATGCCGCTCTGTCATTGCTTGTCCATATATGTATATATTCTTAAATTCCATTCCTTACTTAGATTTGTGTGTGTTGGGTATATGTTGTGAAATTGTTAGATATTACTTGTTAGATATTACTGCACTGTCGGAGCTAGAAGCACAAGCATTTCGCTACACCCGCAATAACATCTGCTAAACATGTGTATGTGACAAATAACATTTGATTTGATTTGATTTGACATACACACATACACACTCATACATATAGTACAGTGTTGTGTGTTGTGTGTTGTGTGTTGGATAGTGTAGTTGTGTACCGCCACACATGAAGGGAGAAGGGTAGTAATTAATGCAGGCCCTCTGGGAGCTCCGTTGGCTGGATTCAGAATAGGAGAGTAAGTTTGTAGCCTACTGTATCGATTCACCACTATGCCTCATGCCCCTTCAGAATGGAGGGAAGGCTGAGGAGAGAAAGTAGAACAGGAAGTAGAACAGGAAGAGAAACTGAAGAAGAGAAAGAGAGGGAGACAGCTAGGAAGAGAGGGAGACAGCTAGAAAGAGGGAGAAAGCTAGGAAGAGAGGGAGACAGCTAGGAAGAGAGGGAGACAGCTAGGAAGAGAGGGAGACAGCTAGGAAGAGAGGGAGACAGATAGGAAGAGGGAGACAGCTAGGAAGAGAGGGAGACAGCTAGGAAGAGAGGGAGACAGCTAGGAAGAGAGGGAGACAGCTAGGAAGAGGGAGACAGCTAGGAAGATAGGGAGACAGCTAGGAAGAGAGGGAGACAGCTAGGAAGAGAGGGAGACAGCTAGGAAGAGAGGGAGACAGATAGGAAGAGGGAGACAGCTAGGAAGAGAGGGAGACAGCTAGGAAGAGAGGGAGACAGCTAGGAAGAGAGGGAGACAGCTAGGAAGAGAGGGAGACAGCTAGGAAGAGAGGGAGACAGCTAGGAAGAGAGGGAGACAGCTAGGAAGAGGGAGACAGCTAGGAAGAGAGGGAGACAGCTAGGAAGAGAGGGAGACAGCTAGGAAGAGAGGGAGACAGCTAGGAAGAGAGGGAGACAGCTAGGAAGAGAGGGAGATAGCTAGAAAGAGAGGGAGACAACTAGGAAGAGAGGGAGACAGAAAGGGAGACAGGTTGTGAGTGAGGTTAGGGAGACAGTAAGGGAGACCGGATGTGAGTGAGGTTAAGGAGACAGAAAGGGAGACAGAAAGGGAGACAGGATGTGAGTGAGGTTAGGGAGACAGAAAGGGAGACAGGATGTGAGTGAGGTTAAGGAGACAGAAAGGGAGATAGAAAGGGAGACAGGATGTGAGTGAGGTTAGGGAGACAGAAAGGGAGACAGGGTATGAGTGTACCTTCAACTATGCTGTTAACCACAGTAACAAAGAAACATAACATGATTGATTAGGACATACTGTAGTTTTTAGTTACTAGTTAGTTACTGTAGTTATAAACAATTTTGTCAGCAGAAATGTGAATCCTGATTGAATATCTAATGGCATATGTCTATTTTAGTCAATATAGTTATCCTCCAATTATATTATCTCATTTGGTAGGCCTACTTTGTGTTATTGGCCCCCTCTTGTAGCTCTCACAGAAAAGATATGTCTCAAATGATAATCTAAAATGGTATGAATAATATATAGGGCTGAGCTCCAGCTGCACTGCGCTCTTTTTAATTCCTGTTCACATACATTATTTGGTAGGGTATGTATGTAATTCAATAACAAAATAAAACATAGAAAAATACATTGCATACTGTATTTTCTAATTTAATGCAGCGATGTTATAGTCGATTGATTGTTGTATCCTATTTCATGGGCCACATAGTGGGGAAAACAGCACTTAACCTCGCCAAATTACTATAGGTCACATTTCACATATCTGGTGAGATGCTGTAGCTGTAATGTCTGAACAGTGAAAAGCCTCACTGCATCCATCTTCAAATGTGAAAAGGATTAGAATCCAGCCATAACTAGTCAGGCATGCATGTTAGGATAGACGCATTAGGAATAGAAGGCTACATCATCGAGACTGGCTGGTGTTGGAAATGTCACAGACTGCCAGTGCTGAGTAGCACAGTGAAAAGTCAGCTTTATCCAGGTTTTCAAATGGCACAGAGGCTTAAAGCAAAAGGGCTTAATTAAAGACATCAATCAAATAAAAGCTTTAAGAAAGGTTGTTACATTAGTTCTGAACCATTGTTTTTCACAGGTTACTTCACACAATGTATTGGTCCCAAAACATCTATTTAGCAATATTAAATAGAAGTATTCAGCCAGTAAATGAGCAGTAGCCTATTTGACCCCTTTGTGTGTCTACCTCTACTTAAATCTAGTTCAGTGTATTATATACACAATATTCTTAAGATATCACCAACTATACAACTTACAGTAATGGGGACAAATGTAAAGAGATTGTTAAAGTCATTTTATTCACTACTCCCTGACAGAGGTATGGAGGTGAATGGCATTTCACGGACACAGCAGTACACCTCTGTAAATTATCACATGGATTCTGGGTCCCTATGTAGAGCAGGAGAGCAGACAGATGCTGATAGATAAGCAGACTCCTCAGCAATTAATAATATACACTGGATAGGAATATCCATAGAAACATAACCTATCCATAGAAACATAACCTATCCATAGAAACATAACCTATTCATAGAAACATAATATATTTAAAAGAGAGGGGAGGGAACCACTGTGACTATTGGCAGAGCAGTCAAATTCAAATTGATGTCAACTTTAAATACATTAACTATTTGATGTGACGGAAAATATACTGCATCTTTCAATAAGACACTGTATTTGGATACAGTAAATCATAGACCATAATGATATGATTTTATTGACAAGGACTACAGAGGCTTGATACATAAAAAACTGGAAACACTTAAAACATGCATGAGGAATCAATGGTCATAGATAATTGTACATTCATGAAATCCAGATGATGGTTATTTTCTGGTCAATAAATGTGTATGTTACACCAATGACGAAGAACATTTTCAGAGCCTTACATGTTATTAAATAGCACAAATTAAACTGTGTATGATGAAATTATTCAACATGTAGTATGTGATTAAAGATAATTCTGTTTATTTTAAAAATCTGAATATCATTTTACCATTGCATAGTCAAGTTTGTCCCTAAAATGCTATGTTGGTGCAATGATTTTATTTTTGTTTTGCAATTTGCATACTAAAAAATAAAGAAAATAAATAATAATAATTGTCAAGTGTCCACTCTTTTTTGAGGAAGTGCATTATGCATGAAAATCGTATTTTCTAATTTGGCCATCATAAGTATGCCACAGCAGTAATCTAGCTGCCTCTAAACAGCCTTGACAGAGGTTCACCTAGCAGCTGATGAGAAAACAGCTGTTAATGCTTCCGTCTCACCCGACCAAAATAAGGCACACAGAGAACAGGGCTAATGAGACACCATTAGTTTTAGGCTGGCGTGTCACCTTGGCAGGTAAAATTGTCATGACGTTCATATAATTGGGTTCTCAGTATGTAAGAGCTGTTGTACGCACGCCCACCGCAGAGAGATATTGCATTATTTAGGGAGAGAAAGGGAAGTCATAGTACGGTAACAATCCCCTTTCACACCGCATTAGCTATAACTGATCCAGAGCTTGCATAAGTACAGCCAAGATTCTCACTGTACTAATTATTTGACACCGGTCATAGCTTCCCATCCTATCCCCACCAATGCGAGCAGCGGTGAATAACTATGGGCCACTGGGTTCAGCAATACTCCAAGGTACTAAGGCAAGTAATGCAAGTATTACTGCTAATTCATGAAGCCATCTCCTAAATGAACCTTCTTCCCGACAACTAAGTGTGTATTACTGACAGACTGGGAGAAAGGGCTAGAGAGAGAGAGAGAGAAAGAGATAGAGAGAGCAAGAGAGGGAGGGAGAGAGAGAAAGAGACAGAGAGAGAGAGAGAGAGAGAGAGAGAGAGAGAGAGAGAGAGAGAGAGAGAGAGAGAGAGAGAGAGAGAGAGAGAGAGAGAGAGAGAGATTGTTTATTTCACTTTTGTTTATTATCTATTTCACTTGCTTTGGCAACGTAAACATATGTTTCCCATGCCAATAAAGCCCTTTGAATTGAATTGAGACAGAGAGCAGAGAACAGAGAGAGAACAGATCTGGCCTCAATAGCCTCAGGTCTCAGGGTTCCCACATGCAAAGCATAATAAGATGAAGACCTGCACAAACCTGTACATATAATATGACATGAGGACTGAATCCAGTGAAAGGTATAACCACATCCTCAGTTTTTATTGTGTATGTTAAAGTAAACACTCACTGTAACTATAGCAACCTCATCTTGGGTCAGAGACTTTACCATACAATTCCCAGTTGTAGGCGACAATGGCGTAAGTAATGTACAAGCAAGCACACAGCACAATGCTATCCTGCCTGCGGTCAGAGCCCGATTCTCTGTCACTATGTGTTATGTTAGATGGATAGATAGAGCACGTTATTTTCAGCAATATCAAAATAAGTCATTCTTTCAACATACCCAGTGCTGCTGTACTCTCACTAAAGACCCAGGACACCAAACTGTGAGGCCGACTCAGCTCAGATCTGATCCCAAATCCAACATGTCCGCCAGCCCATACTGAGTGAAGGAGGAAAGAATTGTCTCCATTTTCTGCCCGCTGAAATGGTACTCACTCAGGTAAGAAAAACCTAAATCATCAAGCGAGAGGTTCAGGAGAGGAATATTGGGTGTCTGGTAGTGTGCCCTAGTGATATTTCTGAGCCAGCGCATTGAAGATGCAGCTTTTCTTTCCTAATTCTGTCGACTTGGAGCTTTGATGCCCCCCAACTGTGCACAGTATGGTCTTTGAACCAGGGAAGAAACTCTCTTAAATTAAAAAAATTGAAACAATCCATGGGAAACTAAAACTACACACAGGCACACATAAAACTGTTCTCTCCTACTGGTATCTAGTTCACCTTTCGATACATTGCACAAAATAGACAATGTTTAGTTATGAATCACTTATACTCTCCTCATCGGGTTTTCATTTAGATACACATTCACTCTGAAGCCTGTTGTGCTGATAAACATTAGCATATTCATGAACAATGTTGACCTATCAAAAAAGTTTGATTTAGTTTCTGATATTATTGAGAGTATATTTGATTGAATAAAATTGATATCTACAGCTGTGTATTTTCTCATTACTGAACGGCAACACAATACATTTAAAAATCATCAGTTTTCCCTATCTCCCTTGTAGTATTGTATTTCAGTATGTTTTTATTCCAAATAGGCTATTATGAAATGATGTGAAATTAAAATAGAAGATCAGAATTAATCTCCTCTACATATACAGGCTATTCAATTGTGTTTTCTAGTACAGATCATTTCCATTTAAATGCCTGGATGCAACTGGGTCAATTTGTCATTGAGCTCAGATCATTTCCATTGAAATGCCTGGATGCAACTGGGTCAATTTGTCATTGAGTTCAGATAAAGTGGGTATCAAAACAGAGCTAAAGTGTGTGACCTTATTCCTGTTATAAAGTGTTATGGTAGTGCAACAACAAAAAGGAAGTAAAAACCTGGACAATTGGTTTATGTGCTTGGTTAGCACTTGATTCTAAAAACACACACACACACACACACACACACACACACACACACACACACACACACACAAACAGCACATTTAAAGTAAAGCGCATGTCTTTTCTATCAGACATTTAGGGGCTTGTGCACATTTACACACAGCATCCTCGGCTGCCACTGAAATAGCAGTAGAGCCCTACTCACTTCAATGCCCCTATAGAACTCGGCCATCTTAAAAAAGACAAAAACCTACAACCACATTGACGTTTAGAGGCTTTCTTCTGTGGGCGATACCAAAGCTACACGAGACCTGGTGAGAAACTAAACCAATAGGAGCATAATGCACTTTGTTGGAAAGTCCTAATGTTATGCAAATTGCTTTAGGCCGAGCGGCACTGAGTATTTTTCTGTCTGAGGCGCCCATAACCTCCATTACTAGCGGATTAGGCTAATGTTGATGTTCTAGTGGCTCCTTGGACGCTAGTCCTCAGCCTTTAACTCTAATCCTGTGATCAAGTCTCCTCATCAGAAATGTTTCTCCACCAAAGGTCTGAGACGGTCTGAGACACTGTTTCCTTTCACTTTTCTTTTATTTCTTCCAGCAAATGGAGCCATTTGTTAAAAACCTTTGGTTTCACTTTTTCCTGGCGTAGCCTACTCTCTCTCTCTCTTTCTCTCTCTCTCCTCTCTCTCCTCTCTCTCTCTCTCGCTCTCTCTCTCCTTCCCAAATACATTCAGCACAATGTGGTTAGCTAACATTCCTCAAAGTCCCTTGTTACTAAGTGTATTTATCTGTTCATTGATTTTCTGGTGCGTGTGCACATATTTCTCTGCTCGGGCATTGATTTGTGTAGCTTTTAGAAATCGGAGTTCTTCATGTTCAGTTGTTTTTGTATTTCCTCTATCCTGGGTTTGTTTGTAGTATCAAACATGTCCTGTTCTGTGTGCCTGTACAAGCTGCGTTTTTTCAGGCCTTCCATATTTGAAAACAAATATTCTGCATTCAACGGAACATGGTTTAAGTCTAGCTGTGGGCCGTTAGTGTACCTAGCTGTGAAAAATTAGGTGAATACTTTCTCATTATAGCCAGTTTTTTTCTGTCTCGACTCAGTGGGTGGTTTTAACTTGAATTAATTGACATTATGTGAGAGGACAGATATAGTTAGATGTTTTCTTGAAAAACTAGCTGGGTGCATGGTTAGGGTTTTGGCATGTACAGTGGCTTGCGAAAGTATCTGATGATCTTTCTTGAATACATTTCTCAATTTCTTTTAGTTTTTTTATTCTGAGCCTCTATGTTACAGTTTTTATGGCTATCTATCTGTTCTGTTAGACCTTCTATTTCCTTTGTTAGTATAAACTCTTTTGACCTAAATTGCTTTTGTTTTCGAGATGAGTACTGAATTGCATGGCCTCTAAAGGCACATTTAAAAGTGTCCTAGACAATAAGAGGATTTGCTGTACCTATGTTATGTCGGAAAAAAACAGTTATAAATTCCTCTGTCCTAGTTAAAAATATGTTATAATATTCTACTGTATCTTAGTCCATGCCGCTCTGTCATTGCTTGTCCATACAGTGGCTTGCGAAAGTATTCACCCCCCTTGGCATTTTTCCTATTTTGTTGCCTTACAACCTGGAATTAAAATTGATTTTTTGGGGGGTTTGTATCATTTGATTTACACAACATGCCTACCACTTTGAAGATGCCTACCACTTTTTTTCTTGTGAAACAAACAAGAAATAAGACAAATAAACAGAAAACTTGATCGTGCATAAATATTCAGAGCCACCTTTTGCAGCAATTACAGCTGCAAGTCTCTTGGGGTATGTCTCTATAAGCTTGGCACATCTAGCCACTGGGATTTTTGCCCATTCTTCAAGGCAAAACTGCTCCAGCTCCTTCAAGTTGGATGGGTTCCGCTGGTGTACAGCAATCTTTAAGTCATACCACAGATTCTCAATTGGATTGAGGTCTAGGCTTTGACTAGGCCATTTGAAGACATTTAAAGGTTTCCCCTTAAACCACTCGAGCGTTGCTTTAGCAGTATGCTTAGGGTCATTGTCCTGCTGGAAGGTGAACATCTGTCCCAGTCTCAAATCTCTGGAAGACTGAAACAGGTTTCCCTCAAGAATTTCCCTGTATTTAGCGCCATCCATCATTCCTTCAATTCTGTCAAGTTTCCCAGTCCCTGCTGATGAAAAACATCCCCACAGCATGATGCTGCCACCACCATGCTTCACTGTGGGGATGGTGTTCTCGGGGTGATGAGAGGTGTTGGGTTTGCGCCAGACATAGCGTTTTCCTTAATGGCCAAAAAGCTCAATTTTAGTCTCATCTGACCAGAGTACCTTCTTCCATATGTTTGAGGAGTCTCCCACATGCATTTGACGAACACCAAACGTGTTTGCTTATTTTTGTCTTTAAGCAATGGCTTTTTTTTGGCCACTCTTCCATAAAGCCCAGCTCTGTGGAGTGTACGGCTTAAAGTGGTCCTATGGACAGATACTCCAATCTCCGCTGTGGAGCTTTGCAGATCCTTCAGGGTTATCTTTGGTCTCTTTGTTGCCTCTCTGATTAATGCCCTCCTTGCCTGGTCCGTGAGTTTTGGTGGGCGGCCCTCTCTTGGCAAGTTTGTTGGGTGCCATATTCTTTCAATTTTTTAATAATGGATTTAATGGTGCTCCGTGTTTTTTTTTATAACCCAACCCTGATCTGTTTGGAGAGCTCCTTGGTCTTCATGGTGCCGCTTGCTTGGTGGTGCCCCTTGCTTGGTGGTGTTGCAGACTCTGGGGCATTTCAGAACAGGTGTATATATACTGAGATCATGTGACAGATCATGTGACACTTAGATTGCACACAGGTGGACTTTATTTAACTAATTATGTGACTTCTGAAGGTAATTGGTTGTACCAGATCTTATTTAGGGGCTTCATAGCAAAGGGGGGGAATACATATGCACGCACCACTTTTCCGTTATTTATTTTTTATAATTTTTTGAAACTAGTTATTTTTTTCATTTCATTTCACCAATTTGGACTACTTTGTGTATGTCCATTACATGAAATCCAAATAAAAATCAATTTAAATCACAGGTTGTAATGCAACAAAATAAGAAAAATGCCAAGGGGGATGAATACTTTTGCAAGGCACTATATGCTGACTGATCATCAAATCATCAAATACAAGCTTATGAGACCTTTTGTTGAAGAAAAACAGAAACAAATGCCATATGAACCTGCATATGAGGATGAGAACATAGAATTAGAACTAGAATGAATTCATTATATTTCTATGGGTGATAACCCTGGGACTGAGAACTCTGCTGCTACTGCGCTGCAGTATGTAGCCTAGATGGCATCTCTGTTGCCAGCCAGGTCTCTCATACATACGCTCCCTGGAGCTGATAATGTGTTCATTGAGATTCCTAGCTTCTCAATGACTGTGTCAGCACTCAGGCCTTTGCCACCCAGCTACAGCCAGTTATACAATACAGTCCCTGGGTCTCTCTCAGCCTGCTGTTTACCAGACAGACCAGCGCTTAATGGATGAAGGTCTGGAGGATGACATTAAGACCAAGGACAATATTTTCCCTCTGAAAAGCTGCAAATAACTCTGCATAAAACATGTAATACTCACAACATTATAGAGGCAATGATTGTTTTGTAATTCTCTTATATGATATCAGTGAGTTGGCAGAAATTGTATGTGTTTAAAGTCAACCTAAACTGGGAAAATGCAAGAAAAAAATGTAAATATATATTTTTATGTAGTTCAGTGCAGTGTTGCGGAGGTAAAATGTCACCCTTGGTCTCAATGTCATTTGGTTATTTAGATAGAATATTGTGGCGTTTGTTCACCTGCGGAGAGAAACTGACATATTCATTAGTTCTCTTAGCTACAACAAAAACATAGTGACATGATGTAAACAACAACAACATCTCCAAGACTAACATTGCTGCAGCCCTTGACTTTCCGGGACATACTGTGCTCTTTAATGTTGCGAGTCACAGGCCTATCACAGACCCATTGAGTTGAATGGGAATGTCTGTTCTAGTAAATCTATTTCTACATCTATTCTCCTCTCAAGTAAACAGATCCCAGGGGTGCCTCCATTTTAGACACATTTTCAATTACACTATGCCTGAATTCCTATATTAAATAAATATTCAAGGCATAGGCCTACAGTATAGGCTAACTCCTCCCTACCCCACAGAACCTATTCTGAATTAGGACATGAGGGTGGTGTTATGGACAGGGGCCTGCCCAGTGTCAGAAGGCAACATTCCTCTTCTGAGAGGCTCTCTGCCCCACCTCTAGCCTCATACCTCTTATAGTCTCCCTGCCCTGTCCTATCCTGTCCTGTCCTATTCTGTCCTATCCTGTGCTCTCCTATCCTGTCCTGTCCTATCCTGTCCTATCCCAGGCCTTCACTGATAACTACTGAATGCCAAAGTGCCAATGGAGCCATGCAGCATTCCAGCACTCCATCTCAGAACACATTGACTGTGACATCAGACTGCACTTAGAACCCCCACAGCCCCATAATGCACCAGCATTTAAGATTAGGATGACTGACCGACACGGTCATGTTTCTAGTGTTACAGATTACAAGGGGTGGACAGATACATGTATTAGATCAACATGTAGATAATACGAGGATTATATTTTAGCCGTCACAGTGGAGATGAGTGAATAAATGCATACATATTAATAAGGAAGTATTTTATTTCCACTATTCCAGTAATTAGTTACTTTGCAGTGAGTACAGTAATGGTTACATTTAAAAACCTGATTAAAATAAAGACTTGGGCCTGGCTACTAGAGCATGACAGCAAGCAACTGCTTCACTGGCTTTAAATAGTCCCACAGTCACAGAGACACGTCTGCCTGTAACAAGCCACCAGGCTCGCTCAGTGTTTAGCTGGGATGCCTGTTGCTGTTGCACCTCACCCAGGGGAAGCCGTCACCAGAGTGTTGGATTTCAGATTTATACTATAATAGCAGGATATTCTACACTGTTGTAACTCCTAGGAGAGATGGCACTATTGTAACCCCTAGGAGAGGTGGCAACTCCTAGGAGAGATGGCACTATTGTAACCCCTAGGAGAGGTGGCACTATTGTAACCCCTAGGAGAGGTGGCAACTCCTAGGAGAGATGGCACTATTGTAACCCCTAGGAGAGGTGGCACTATTGTAACCCCTAGGAGAGGTGGCAACTCCTAGGAGAGATGGCACTATTGTAACCCCTAGGAGAGGTGGCACTATTGTAACCCCTAGGATAGGTGGCACTGTTGTAACTCCTAGGAGAGGTGGCACTGTTGTAACCCCTAGGAGAGGTGGCACTATTGTAACCCCTAGGAGAGGTGGCACTGTTGTAACCCCTAGAAGAGTTGGCACTATTGTAACCCCTAGAAGAGTTGGCACTATTGTAACCCCTAGAAGAGGTGGCACTATTGTAACCCCTAGGATAGGTGGCACTATTGTAACCCCTAGGAGAGGTGGCACTATTGTAACCCCTAGGAGAGGTGGCACTATTGTAACCCCTAGGATAGGTGGCACTATTGTAACCCCTAGGAGAGGTGGCACTATTGTAACCCCTAGGATAGGTGGCACTATTGTAACCCCTAGGATAGGTGGCACTGTTGTAACCCCTAGGATAGGTGGCACTGTTGTAACTCCTAGGAGAGGTGGCAGTATTGTAACCCCTAGGAGAGGTGGAACTATTGTAACTCCTAGAAGAGGTGGCACTATTGTAACCCCTAGAAGAGGTGGCACTATTGTAACCCCTAGGAGAGGTGGCACTATTGTAACTCCTAGAAGAGGTGGCACTATTGTAACCCCTAGGAGAGGTGGCACTATTGTAACCCCTAGGAGAGGTGGCACTATTGTAACTCCTAGAAGAGGTGGCACTATTGTAACCCCTAGAAGAGGTGGCACTATTTTAACCCCTAGGATAGGTGGCACTATTGTAACCCCTAGGAGAGGTGGCACTACTGTAACCCCTAGGAGAGGTGGCACTATTGTAACCCCTAGGAGAGATGGCACTATTGTAACCCCTAGGAGAGGTGGCACTATTGTAACCCCTAGGAGAGGTGGCACTATTGTAACCCCTAGAAGAGGTGGCACTGCACGTTGGTTCGTCATATATGATTGCTTTGCTCTTTCCTGGGATTACCTTTTCTTGTAATGGCAATCATTTAAAATGGGCTATTGAATGAAGTGTGTTATAAAATTGCCACCAACATTTTAATTTTTTTTACAGATTTCGCACATTCAATTAATCTCATACTCAAACACCAAAATAATAATAATAATAATTTATTCTTAAAAAATAAGGATTTTGGTGACAAATTATGTTTTGAATTACTGTATGTTAGATAGCCAGGGCAGAGCGAACGCTATTCTCACCTCTCTCTCTCTATGTCTTAACCACTGTTCTCACTGTTCTCATTCCATAAGGCACTGTGAACAGGGAACTGTGAGTGCCACGTCTCCTAGATGCCAAACAGCTCTCTGTCCTTGTACTCTTAGATTTAAGTGGTGCATTCGACACTGTTGATCATGATGTCCTTCTGGATAGACTGCAGAGGTGGATTGGCCTCTCCGGTCAAGTTCTACATTGGTTTAGGACCTATTTAACCGGTCAAGATTTCTTTGTTGAACATAGCTCAGAGAAAATAAATATCACGTGGCTTTCCGCAAGGTTCGATTTTGGGTCCGGTACTGTTCAGTTTATATATGTTACCCCTTGGCAGCGTTATCAGAAAGCACGGCATTGATTTTTACTGCTAAGCAGACAATATGCAACTTTACATTTCTGTGTCACCGGAGGATTTTAACTCCACAGATAAATTATTAGACTGTATTAGTGATTTAAATACTTGGATGGCTCACAACTTCCTCCAGCTAAATCAAGACAAGACCGAGGTACTTATTATTGGAGCCAAAGCACATAGAGAAAATCTAGCCGCACATTTTAATTAACGGGCAATAAAGATAAAACACTGGGCAAAAAACCTAGGTGTCATTTTAGATTTTGAACTAAATTTCGAATCACACATTAGGAATGTGATTAAAATAACTTTTTACCACCTGAGGAACATTGCCAAGGTGCGGCCGTTTCTCTCTCAGGCTGATACAGAGAGAACATTATCCATGCTTTTATTACAAGCAGGCTTGACTACTGTAATGCTCTCCTGTCTGGTCTACCTAGAAAACCATTGGTCAACTGCAAAACATACAGAATGCTGCAGCACGGGCACTGACCAAGACCAGACGGAGAGCACACATTACACCGGTTTTAAGATCTCTGCACTGGCTGCCTGTGAGTTTTAGAATTAATTTTAAGATTCTTCAATTGGTTTTAAAATCAATCCACGATTGTGCACCCCAATACGTATCAGACATGTTTTTGAGTTATGTACCCTGTAGGTCCCTCAGGTCCTCTGGCACTAGCCTTTTAACTATCCCAAAGCCTAGAACCATGAGGCATGGAGAGGCACCCTTTAGTTACTATGCCCCCTGCCTCTGGAATAGCCTGCCAGAGAACGTGAGGGGGGCCGAAACTGTGGACATATTTAAAAGAGATCTTAAGAGAGTGAGAGAGAGAGAGAGAGAGAGAGAGAGAGAGAGAGAGAGAGAGAGAGAGAGAGAGAGAGAGAGAGAGAGAGAGAGAGAGAGAGAGACAGACAGACAGACAGACAGACAGACAGACAGACAGACAGACAGACAGACAGACAGACAGACAGACAGACAGACAGACAGACAGACAGACAGACAGACAGACAGACAGACAGACAGACAGACAGACAGACAGACAGAGAGAGAGAGATACAGAGAGAGAGAGAGAGAGAGAGAGAGAGAGAGAGAGAGAGAGAGAGAGAGAGAGAGAGAGAGAGACAGACAGACAGAGAGAGAGAGAGATACAGAGAGAGAGAGAGAGAGAGGGAGAGAGAGAGAGAGAGAGAGAGAGAGAGAGAGAGAGGGCGTGAGACTTACTTTGCCTAAATTAGTTAATTCAACACTTTACTTGACGCAACTTATTATTATTAAGTGTTATATTGTCTTATAAGCATATTTATAGCACCATATGGGCATGTCATAGTGTATTTATCAAACAAAACAACAACATAAAATAGTACCTTATAGATGTATTGCCTGAACTAGCAAAGTCATGCGTGTCAGAGACAGAGATTCCACATCTTTTTAACCTCCATGGATAGGAAAACCAGGTGCAGCGTATGTGATGGATGGAGCCAAATTTCGTGTTTTATTAATATGGAGCTCAGAGGAGAGCTCAGAGTGCATCCCCAAACAGCAGTGTCTCAAATGGCACCATTTTCCCTATGGGCCCTTGTCAAAAGTAGTACACTTTAAAGGGAATAGGGTGCCATTTTGGATGCAGACAACATGACCAGGGTTTGTTAATGAATTATGTACTGGCTGGGAGGAGGACACCTCTATGGTGCCACTAATCTGATTAGTCTAATGAAACCACTCACCCAGAAATGACATGGACCACAGAGAGATATCTATCTCATTGGGATGTGCAGTGATCTGTGATCATACTGTATATTGAAAAATCTAAATACATTATGTGAACATGTTACAGATGTAGGATCTTCGTTTGAGCCAGTTTGCTAGAGAAAAATCCTGCAGCAACAGGAAATATGAATTATTATGTGGATTATAATTAATGGAAATTTTTGCATGTGTTGATACATTTTTCGTTAGGGCAAATCAAGTCTGATATTTTAAAGTGTAAAATGTTTAAACCTCAAATACACTACAAGTTTGCAGCAACAGGATCAAATTAACGTCCTACATCTCTATGTCCTATGGACCTACTGAACAACAGAGCCGATCATCTACACTACACTATACTACATTACTACACTATATTATAATATACTACACTATACTACATTATACTATACTATACTATAATATACTACACTATACTACAGTATACTATACTATGCTATACTATAACACACTATACTACGCTGAACTATACTATACTATAATACACTGTACTGCACTACACTACTATACTATACTATTACTATACTGTACTATACTATACTATTTTATACTATACTATATTATATTATACTATATATCCTATGGACCTACTGAACCACAGAGCCGATCATCTACTACACATATTAATGAGAGAGAAATCATTCAGACTCCATTTTGTCAGCTTTCATCCTTTAATCAATGAGTCAATTAATAAACAATGTAAGTGATGTGGATATATTGGATGATAGTCTACATCTCTCTTCATTTTACTGTATGTACCATAGTCTACATCTCTGTTCATTATATGTACCATAGTCAGAATCTCTGTTCATTATACTGTATGTACCATAGTCTACATCTCTGTTCATTATACTGTATGTACCATAGTCTACATCTCAGTTCATTATAT